>NC_080718.1:3277985-3505485 GCF_019097595.1 Hemibagrus wyckioides | reverse complement strand
TTTGCAGATGGAATTCTTACTGCTGATTGGACAAGACATCTGTCACTGTTTTTGGTTTTGTTATTGTGTTTTCTGATTTGTTATTTTGTTTTTGGATTTGTCATATTTTTTTATTTGTTTGTTTTTTTATTTGTTATTTTGTTTTTGGATTTATCTTTTTTATTTATTTATTTATTTTATTTGTTGTTTTTGTTTTGAATTGATCATAGTTTTTATTTTTTATTTGTTATTTTATTTTTGGATTCATCATATCTTTTATTTGTTTTTTACTGATTTGTTATTTTATTTATTTATTTATTTATTTATTTATTTTATTTGTTATTTTGGTTTTGGATTTAGCATAGTTTTTATATTTCTTGTTATTTTCTTTTTGGATTTATCATATTTTTTTATTTGTTTTTTTTTTCTGATTTGTTATTTTGTTTTTGTTTTGTTATTTTGTTTTGGATTTTTATTTATTTTGTTTCCATTTTTTAAAATTTTGTTTTGGATTTGTTATTTGTTTCTGATTTTTTTCTTAATTTTTATTTTGTTTTTAGATTTCTTATTGCGTTTTCGGATTTATTATTTCGTTTTTTTTTTTTGTTATTTTGTTGTTAGATTTCTTATTTTGTTTATTCGGATTTATTATAATTTGTTATTTTGTTTTGCACTTCTTAACCACTATAAAAAAGATATAAGAAACATTGATTTTTTTTTTTAACGTGACTCACATAATCCTAAAATCTGAGCTAATTTGTCAGCAGCTACACCCAAAACCATTTCTTTTCCATGTCATGTACCATTTCAGCTTGATATCGGACGAATCGGGCTAAGCAGGAACTCGGCTCGTGAGCGAAATCGATGAGCTCAAACTAATCAACTCCCTGCTACATGCCTGTCTGTGTCTGAAAGTGCCCTTGGCTGGATTTGTCCCATATCTCATTCAGCTCTAAACTTAAAACCGAACATGCGCAGCCTCGTGGGCTTGTTCGAGTGGGAGGACATGTGCTAATTGCTAACGCTGCTTGTGCTAATCCACAGCTCAATCTCGTGATGAGCTACAGTTCAGCATTGCATCCAGATGGGCAAACTCATCAAAGAACTGCTGCTTAAATCTTTAACCGGAAAAAAGCATGGAGGAACAAGTGCACACTTCAGCTGTCACTTCTAACAGCTGCACGCTGTATATCAGCACTGACGTGTCCGTGCAGGAAAAGCTCCAGATTTATTTAAGTGGAAAGGAACTATTCTTTGCTAAAAATGCCTGACCTAAACACTATACAATATGTCTATACAAACTCTTAATTATTTATTTTTAATGCAATGACCCATATATTATTAAACATAATCTGATATTTAAAAAAAAAAAAATACATGCACCAGCAACTCTAACATAATCTGTCCATCATAAAATGTCCACTAATCCCACATGCATGTAATCCATGACAGGACGAAATCCATACTGCTATGGCGTGATGTTGTGCTCTCCATTTACAAGAAACTTCTAAGTCTGAGGATTAGCCATGACCTTAAAGCGCCATTTGGTAGTTGGGCGTAGATTACAACGAAGCCTTTATTATCGCCACACATGAGTGGAATTCTTTTCTTCGCATGTCCCAGCTTGCACAGGGGCAGCTATGATGGAGCAGAGAGGGTAAAGAGCCTTGTTCGACAGTGGCAGCTTGGCAGTGCTGGGGCTTGAACCCTGACCTCCCGATCAACAACCCAGTGCCTTAACCGCTTACCCCTGATTCCTGTAAGATGTTCTACAAGAACCAACGCTAATAACTCTACAATCTTTATACCATAAAAGCATTAACGGAAAACTACACAGTAAACATTTTATCTGTCCTCCGATAACATCAAACCATACTGTGAATTCCCAGCATGCTCAGCTGGTCACAGTAGTAAACCAGTGACAGACTTCCAGCAGATCTGTGGATTCACTGGCAGCCCGAATGTTGGATGAATGCGTTCCAGTGTTTGGGCTATCTTAATCCCCTTCTGTGTGGCCCCCCGCGGAGGGTGATGCTATTCCACAAGGTACACACTGTCAGAGAGAATCACACACACGCAAGCAAGTAACACACTGCTGCGCCAAAGAAACATCAAAAAGATGGCTTCTCTGTGTCAGAGTGAGAAACTGGATTATAAAGGTTTCTATTTTTGTCAGAATCGGGAGAACTTTACTTTGGGGGAAAAAAAAAGATCCACTTTGATCCTGTAGGTGATGCATGTAAATGAAAAGAAAACTCTGTGAAACAACGTGACAAAACATGGCACTCGTCAAAACTGTTATGTTAACTGACGTGCAGAAGGGTGCAACAGATGCAGAGTAATTAATCTCATAAACTCGACTTGTGAGAAGTTCTTGACTTGTTGGGAATTTCCTAATATACTTTGGGACAAAAAAAAGCTCTTTGTTGTGCCAGGTCACAAAGGAGTTTGATGATTTTACAGCCGCCGTGCCAGAAGGAAAAGCTAAGCTCCTTTGCCACATTGTTGAGGCGGGAAGAGAATATATCTGGCTGATCAGCCTTTTAGAACGGCAACGGCATGTGAATTAAAGCCTTTTCTGACGACGTCACATGACGCACCCAAATCTGCGGGAAAAAACAAAACATGCTATGGCCATTTTAAAAAATCGCAAGCTCCTCTGAAAATCGCATAATTTCAAAGATCCTGAAGAGAGTGTATTCAGCTTTCATAGTTAATGGAATCCACTTAGCACCTAGTGGTTAAATGCAGGAACTACAACAAGTCCTAATATATTTTTTATTTTCATTTCAGGCATTTGCCAGACATCTTTATCCAGAGCGACCTACGATTGATACCATTTTTTTTTAATATAAAACTGAGGGTTAAGAGCCTTGCACAGGGGCCCAGTTTAATGGACCTGAGATTGAAACTCACAACCTTTCAATCAGGAGCCCAACACCTTAACCACTAACCTACCAAATGCCACATGCTTAAGTTTGTGTTCATTTCCATGATTGCAGTATATCAGGAGGGAATGATAAAGTGTGTGCAACCAGGTTATTATATTGATTGGAAAATTTTTGTCATCATAAAACCCAGTAATCGTAACTGGTTGTGTGTAGACTTTTTATATCCAACCAACTCTTGAAATCATTCTCCAAATAAAAGCTGTATGGGTAATGGTGCAAAATTCCAGAAGTTTTGCACATACTGTATTAGTGTGACACCAACAACCGACACCATGGTCACTAAAGTTGCTAATGATTAAAGTTAAAAGTGGGCGAACAAGCTCTGGAAATGGTCAGACGCTACTTCTGTCCTTAATAGCTGCCAACCGAGTCTGTTTGCAAACAGACAGCCAACTGTTTTCAGGACCTTCTGGCAACACAGCTGCCCAAATCTACAGCTGTATGTCTTTCCACTGTTGGATGACATTGAAGCAGATGCGATATAATATGCAACTATATAGTACTATGGAACTGTTGTTGCTCAGATGCACATCCTGGCTGAACAGACCATGGTCACCTGTTTTTGGTTTAACTGACCCTCCATGTATCTGACCAGATCACTGTGGGAATGCAGACCATGTACTATGGTAAGGGATTTTCTCACTATGTTGAGTGGAAGAAATGGGAGTAAAGAACCGGAGAGGTCCACTGGCAGAATCCAGCGCTCTCATTGACATGGCTTGGGTTCGAATCCCAAGTAAAGAGCTAACCCAGCTACTGAAGAGTTAACACTCAGTGCCAGTTCCAAGCCAGGATAAAATGGCAGGGTTGGGCATCAGGTGTAGGACCTGTGTTAAGTCAAATCTTGTGGACCAAATGATCTGCTGTTGCGACCCTGAACAGGGGGCAGCCGAAAGAACAACAATGATTAGGATAAATATTGGTGAAAGTAATGGGAATAATCTTTAGCGTAAGTCTAAGGGGCAAATACTTGGGGATAACTCATTAGAGTAAATAACTGATGTCCATTTCCAGAGTTTACAAATGGACTAAATCATGTAAATGCGTAACTATTTCCAGGAATCTATTTAACTAATTAGTAAAAAGTAAACTTTAATGACCTCACCTCCAAAAGCTGGTCTCATGGTGAAGTCATGATCATCCACTCTGAGCAGCTGCTCTGTTTTTACCTTCCTGGATTTGGTCACATCTGGAGGCTTCTTCGCCAGAGGGCTAGAGGAGAAATGATAATCGGAATGTGATTCAGTGATTCAGAATGTGATTCAGTGATTCAGAATACGATTCAGTGATTCAGAATGTGATTCAGTGATTCAGGATGTGATTCAGTGATTCAGAATACGATTCAGTGATTCAGAATGTGATTCAGGATGTGATTCAGTGATTCAGAATACGATTCAGTGATTCAGAATGTGATTCAGTGATTCAGAATGTGATTCAGGATGTGATTCAGTGATTCAGAATACGATTCAGTGATTCAGAATGTGATTCAGTGATTCAGAATGTGATTCAGTGATTCAGAATATGATTCCTTAAATTCAGTATATTTTTTAAGACAAAGCATAGAGTAGAGGAATAAAGGACTGGTTTATAGCCATTAAAATTCAAATGATGTTAATAGGAACTTTGATTTTAATAGGAAAAATGTATTTTCGTTTTAAAAAAATTCTACTGGAATTTTTATTTTTCATGTAGAACCTTATTTGATTTTTTTTTAAAGAATTATATTGGACATTTTGGATTTTTTTTTGTCTTGTAATCCTGCTGAGATCAGAACCAGCCTTTAAAGTACTTGTTATGCATTATGCATGCTGGATTTTTAACACTCCATAATACTACACCTCTGGACAATTTATGAAGAGTTCCACTCTACCATTTCTACTCACTATATCTCATCATTTCGCTTTCTTTATCACAGAGTTCCAGACTGACTGTGACACCACAGCAATGTGAGAATGGATTTCTGCTGTCCATAATAAGCTTTTCTTCTCAGCCCTTGTGCTGATGTCCTCCATGCAGGAGATTATATTCTGTGATAGTGGCTTTAGTTGGATGTTGTGTCATCTCAGTACTAAGTACCAGATGGAGGAAACGTGCGCGAGACACGTGGCCGGTGTGTGGTGTGTGAGGAGTGGCTGGACACAGCATGTGCACAGTGTGTATGACTCCATGGCTGTGTGTGCCGGATGTCTGGGTCATGTTAATTGTGCCCTGGCCTTTTCCCTTTCATTAAGGGTAAAGCTGAGTCATATTGGAAAAGAGAACAGGGTGTTAAGGGTTGGGGGATGGCTGGTTTACAAAAGGATAATAATGATAATAATAATAATAATAATAATAATAATAATAATAATAATAATAATAATAATAATAATAATATTTTTACCCTCATCCTTATTATACTTATCATCCCCATTTTTAGCACAAAAATCCTCCTTCTGCACATTCATCATCATCATCATCATCATCATCATCATCATCATCATTATCATCAAAATCAAATAGCACACTCAGGCTACTAATTTTCACAGTGATCTTAATAACGGTCATCACAATCAGCAATCTCATCAAAGCTTTTTTTTTTAAATCATCATCATCAACATCAACATCATCATCATCATCATCATCATCACCATCATCATCAGCAAAATGCAACCACCAAGCTGACCATGATGATGATTCTGATTTTGATGATCATAATAACCATTCTTGTCATTTTATATAAGTAGCATCATCAATCTCATCATCATCATCATCATCATCATCCTCACTCTTATCTCATCATCATCATCATCATCATCCTCACTCTTATCTCATCATCATCATCATCATCCTCAATCTTATCTCATCATCATCATTATCATCATCATCACTCTTATCTCATCATCATCATCACTCTTGTCATCATCATCATCATCATCATCATCACTCTTATCTCATCATCATCATCATCATCATCACTCTTATCTCATCATCATCACTCTTATCTCATCATCATCATCATCATCATCATCATCATTATCATCATCATCACTCTTATCTCATCATCATCATCATCACTCTTATCTCATCATCATCATCATCATCATCATCACTCTTATCTCATCATCATCATCATCATCATCATCACTCTTATCTCATCATCATCACTCTTATCTCATCATCATCATCATCATCATCATCATTATCATCATCATCACTCTTATCTCATCATCATCATCATCATCATCATCACTCTTATCTCATCATCATCATCACTCTTATCTCATCATCATCATTATCATCATCATCACTCTTCTCATCATCATCATCACTCTTATCTCATCATCATCATCATCATCATCATCACTCTTATCTCATCATCATCATCATCATCATCACTCTTATCTCATCATCATCATCATCATCATCATCCTCACTCTTATCTCATCATCATCATCATCATCATCATCATCATCATCATCACTCTTTTATCATTGTCATCATCACTATTATCTCATTGTCATCATCATCATCATCATCACTCTTATCTCATCGTCATCATCATCATCATCATCATCATCACTCTTATCTCACTGTCATCATCATCATCATCATCATCATCATCACTCTTGTCTCACTGTCATCATCATCATCATCATCATCATCATCACTCTTGTCTCATCGTCATCATCATCATCATCATCCTTATCTCATCGTCGTCATCATCATCATCACTCTTATCTCACTGTCATCATCATCATCATCATCACTCTTGTCTCATCGTCATCATCATCATCCTTATCTCATCGTCGTCATCATCATCATCATCATCATCATCATCATCACTCTTGTCTCATCATCATCATCATCATCATCATCATCATCATCATCATTCTTATCTCATCGTCGTCGTCATCATCATCATCATCATCATCATCATCACTCTTATCTCACTGTCATCATCATCATCATCATCATCATCATCACTCTTATCTCATCGTCATCATCATCATCATCACTCTTATCTCACTGTCATCATCATCATCATCATCATCATCACCACTCTTGTCGCATCATCATCATCATCATCATCATCATCATCATCATCATCATCATCATCATTCTTATCTCATCGTCGTCGTCATCATCATCATCATCATCATCATCATCATCACTCTTATCTCACTGTCATCATCATCATCATCATCACTCTTATCTCATCGTCATTATCATCATCATCATCATCATCACTCTTGTCTCATCGTCATTATCATCATCATCACTCTTATCTCATCGTCATTATCATCATCATCATCATCATCATTCTTATCTCATCGTCGTCATCATCAACATTATCATCATCATCATCACTCTTATCTCATTGTCATCATCATCATCATCATCATCACTCTTATCTCATTGTCATCATCATCATCATCATCACTCTTATCTCATCGTCATCATCATCATCATCATCATAATCATCACTCTTATCTCATCGTCATCATCATCATCATCATCATCATCACTCTTATCTCATCGTCATCATCATCATAATCATAATCATCACTCTTATCTCATCGTCATCATCATCATAATCATAATCATCATCCTCATCAACTAAATAGCAAATGACCACTATATTGATCCTGATTATAATGATCACAATCAGCATTCTTGTCATTTTACATCTGTAGCATCATCACCCTCATCATCAACATCATCATCATCATCCCATCATCATCCCATCATCATGCCATCATCACTAAATAGCAAACTGACCACTATAATGATCCTGATTATAATGAGCATAATCAGCATTCTTGTCATTTTACATCTGTAGCATCATCACCCTCATCATCGTCTTCATCATCATCATCCCCACCGCTATCTTCATGCCAACATCACTAAATAGCAAACTGACCACTAAAATGATCCTGATTGTAATGAGCACAATCGGCATTCTTGCCATTTCACATCTGTAGCATCATCACTCTCATCATCACCCTCATCATCATCCTCATCATCATCATCATCAGCAGCAGCATCAGGTATCATCACTATTATCTTAATAATAATCACTGATCCGATGAAAATCATTAAAACTAAACTGCATTTCTATGAAAACCTTTGTACGTATTTAGTATTGACCATCATCATCATCATCATCATCATCACCAAATAGCAAACTGACTACCACAATGATCCTAATTATAATGATCATAATTACCATTCTTGTCTTTTTTAAAATCTGTAGCATCCTCCTCCTCTTTCTCCCAATCATTATCATCATCATCATCATCAGATACCAACTTATTATCACTAATATTATAATCACACATCTGTAGCATCATCATCATCATCATCATCATCAGATACCAACTTATTATCACTATTATCATAGTCATAACCCCCATCCTTTAGTATCGTTAGTTGCAAGACCGTCATCATCATCATCATCATCATTAATGACAACAACAAACAAACGTGCCATTAAATTATTCTTAAAAACAATGGACAGATTTTCGCCCTAACAGGAACAATCCACTTTACAGCAGCGAGCTCAGACCTAAATGCCCGCTCCTCTTAGACTTCTTAAACCAGTCTCGCGCTTCATTTAGTGTTGAAATTAAAAAGCAGCACTCACACTCCCCGCTTCTCGGTCTCAGCTCCGGTCCAGCGTTTCTCACGCGCTGCGCTGTAACTCCTGCACTCCTCCACAGGAACCAGACACACGGCTACAATCAGCAAGAGCTCCAGACCAGGCATCCTGCGCTTCACCCTGCACGGCCACCCTGCACGCGGATCATCCCTGAGCACTCGGACCCGGGATCGGCGGCATCGCTCCGGTCAGAGCGCGCGACTGGCTACACCGCGCATCGCTATGGCAACCGTTTAAATCTCACCGCTATAAGTACTCCTCCTGCTCGCGCGCGCTATTGGTTATAAAACAGGTTGCCAGATTGGGCGGACAAATTTTCTTAACTAGTGTTGCCAACTCTTTACAGGGGGAAAAGTAGCCGATGTTTGGTCAGAGAACTCGCCGGATGACGTCATGGTCCAACCTGCATAATGGCTGAAACGTCATGACTATTTGCATATCAGATGGGTTACACGAAGAAGGAACAATGTCTTTGAAGACACTCAGGCTTTCATCAGAATAAACAACAAAATAATTGAGTAAATGAAAGGAACAAGTGTGGATAAAATAACACAATTTTATTACTGTAAATTGTGAGAAGAAGACCAGGGACCGGACAAGCAGCGGCTATCAGTGATTGGTGGTTGGGAACAAAAGTGGTCAGTGATTGGTTCTTTGGAAATAATGATGATCAGTGATTGGTTAATTAGGAATAAGGATGATCAGGAATTGTTTCTTTAGGAATAATGATGATCAGTGATTGGTTAGTTGAGAATAATGATGATTAGTGATCGTTTTTAGGGAAAAATGATGATTAGTGATGGGTTAATTAGGAATAATGATGAACAGTGATTGGTTGTTTAGGAATAATGATGATAATTGATTGTTTTTGGGAATAATGATGATAATTGATTGTTTTTGGGAATAATGATGATAAGTGATTGGTTAGTTGGGAAAATGTTGATCAGTGATTGGTCAATTAGGAATAATAATGATCAGTGGTTGTTTTTTGGATATAATAATGATCAGTGATTGGTTAGTTGAGAATAATGATGATTAGTGATCGTTTTTAGGGAAAAATGATGATTAGTGATTGGTTAATTAGGAATAATGATGAACAGTGATTGGTTGTTTGGGAATAATGATGATAATTGATTGTTTTTAGGGAATAATGATGGTCAGAGATTGTTTTTAGGGAAAGATGTTGATCAGTGATTGGTTCTTTGGGAATAATGATGATTAGTGATTGGTTAGTTGGCAACAATGATAATCAGTAATTAGTTGATTAGGAATAATAATGATCAGTGATTGTTTTTTGGGAATAATAATGATCAGTGTTGGGTTAGTTGGGAAAAAGTTGATTAGTGATTGGCTCTTTGGGAATAATGATGATCAGTGATTGGCCTTTAGGGATTAATGATGATCAGTGATTGGTTAATTAGGAATAATGTTGATCAGCGATTATTTCTTTGGGAATAATGATGATTATTGATTGGTTAATTAATAATCATCTTTTAGGGAATAATTATGATCAGTGATTGGTTCTTGGTGAATAATGATGAACAGTGATTGGTTAATTAGGAATAATGATGATCAGTGATTGGTCATACAGAGATACAGGCTTGCATAAGAGATCACTCACTGGAGGAGAGTCAGGAAAACAGTAACTGTAATGAACTATATAAAATGAAAACAGGTTAATAACAAATATTTACATTTAAGTCTATTTCAAACTCTATTTCCTGGCCTTGTTTGAGCTTACCCTGCTATAGACCATCACACTTCCTCATTCTCTCGTTTGAAGCTGTTTCTGATTGTGGCTCAGATTACCTTGATGGAAATTGGATTCTTTTCATGTTTGGAACGGCTTCTTTACAAAGAAACCACAGAGCTAAGAAGGTAGTCATGCTGGTGAATTTGGAGTGAATGAGATGAATGATGTGTCACATTTCTGTTTCACCACACCCAGAAAACTGCTCTAATGTGAAATTGCAAGGAGTAAAAATTCTACGGGTGGTTTGTGTATTAGTTCTAGTGTTTACTGTGGCAGATGAAATGAGGAAGAAGGTCAGATTCGGTTCAAGGGTTTCGATCTGAATTAGTTCTTTTCTTTTGTAACACAGTGAAGGGACACGACGAACTTCAGCATACGTTATCGTTCCTGTAGAAACCGATCATTTACAGACGACTAGTATATAAATAATATAAATATCTACGATTGAAACTAAACAGATTTAAATAAGCATGCTGTTATTTAACAAAGAACAAAGTGCATAATAATTGGAACGAGTCTCCAGTGTCAGTGTTTTTGCATTACTTTTTGTACGAGTCACAATTTGTGTTTTTATCTTTAAAAGGCTTCAAAATAATAATATAAGTGATAACAAGAACTAACTCGCTTTGTGGAAGTTCCACAACATTAAGTGTAGCTATAAATGGATAAAAGTGTGTAGAACAGTGTTGTGGTGCACAAGGAATAAATAAAACACTCAGACCATTTTTGATAACAAGACGTCCTGAAGTATTTTACTCTTTACTCACGTCTATGAATCTTTAAAACAGCCCCATAAATATATTTATCCTGGAGGGTGTGTGATATTCTGGGAATACCCCAGTGGTCAGGAATCTTGTTGTTTTGGGGTCGGGTTCGGTGCCTCGGGTGTCGTTGTTCCACAGCAGCAGATGGTGTGTCGCTTTTACGCACATCCTCCTTCCCTCCATCCCTCCCTCCCTCTCACTCACTCAGCTTTGTGAAGCTGCAGTTCAGCTTATCTGGGATTTCAAGGCGATTCCCTGCTGCCACTCCTGAGCTCTGCGTCCACACGGCACCTGACACCGAACCTCTGCCTCTGTCTCTGCCTCTCTCATCTCCCCAGCATCTCTTATGTAAAACATAGCTTTCAATATTTCAAGAATAAATCTAGCTGGATGTTTTATGTGGATGTTTTTTTATTTTAGGATGCCATGACAAGCTAATATAACTTTGAACTAATATATGCAAAGAATAATATTTATAAATATCTATTAAAAAAAACCCTTGATGCTAAATACTCTTTAATCGTAACATTATAGCTTATTTCTGTAATGCCTACATTGATCAAAATGCTCAAGTGCAAATGTTAAGGGGCAAAAGTTTGTACCCCCCCCCCCCCGTTCATTTTACAGTTTATCTACGACACATGAATTCATTTATTTTTCATTCCTCACTGAAAATCCATTACAAAACCCAGCCTAAATATTACAGCAATTGTTTCACAGTCAGAAATGATTTTAATTAGTAAGTGCAAAAGTTTGCACCCTCATAAAAGAAAATATTCCAGTTAGTTCTGTGCACAGTTTTTGAGTGATAAGTCAATTGTAGCCTAGTAAGTTAATTAAATTCTGATGCATTAAAAACACAAAGGGGGTACAAACTTTTGCACAAGTCGCATACAAGCTGGATAAAAATGTTATTTCCAAAAATAAGTAACATGAATTTTTTATGGCTTATTTTAAAGTAGGAAGAGTAAAAAAAAAAGGGCTCAAATGCTCACACTGTTTGATGTGAGGAGACAAATGAATAATTTCTAGGGATCTGGAAAGCTTTTACAGGATGAAGAGAGTCTTCAGTCCCCATGCAGTGGTTCTGAAGGTTTGCACGATGTATCTCGGACAACGTGTCTGCAACGATCCTGTAGCTGAACAAAAACATCCGTATCAGTACTACGGAGCCGTAGGAATATTTATAACTTTTATAGAATCAGAGGAGAGGGTTTTAATAGATTTTCTGTTTTATTTATCTCTGATTAGTAGAGAAGATTTCAAACCATAGAGAAAAGAAATCACACTTGGGGGGGGGGGGATGTAAAAATGCTATTTATTTAGTGTGGTAGAGAAAACGTATAACACTGAAAAGCATCTCGAGTGAAAAACAATCAATTCTTTTTGTCCTATTGTAAGGATGAACTGTAGCTGTAATAAGAGAAGAAACAAAGGTCCAGGAAGTGGACCATATTTTAGGACCTGCTGTCCTCCATGTTAAAGAAAACAGTTTAAAAGAAAGCTTCTGATTGGATCGTTGTATTTGATTTATTAATGCTTCGGATCCGTAATAATCAAGTTTTAAGAAATAATACTTAATCTTTTTTAACTAAAGTGACTGAAATACTTCCAGCTCACACCAGGAGGCGTAAGTTATGCTATAAAATGGCTTACTTTCACTGGAAAAACAAGGCTCGTAAATTCCGATGTCATGTTCGTTGCTTAAGCAAGGAATTTTATATAACTCGACATTTTTGGGGCGTGGCTTATACGCAAGAGTATCGCATGAAGGACAGCATGTCCTCATTTTCCCAAGAAAGTACACTAGACATTTTCCC
This sequence comes from Hemibagrus wyckioides, assembly GCF_019097595.1. NCBI lineage: Eukaryota > Metazoa > Chordata > Actinopteri > Siluriformes > Bagridae > Hemibagrus > Hemibagrus wyckioides. Next base: position 3,492,580 of record NC_080718.1, on the reverse strand, counting down.
CACATACGTAATGATCGCTTTCTCCCTCACCCCCATTTTATCTTGTATCCTGAAGGTACTTTTAATCATTTTCTTCTCCCGCATTCAATAACCAAGTCCTCAATTGTTCTAACAAGGCACGTAACAAGAATGCCTGATGTTTGATGTCTAATGGGTCAGATCAGAAGTCTTTTTGAAGTGAAATTATATTTTCCAATTAGCCCAGAGGTCAACATCACAGTTCTTTTGATTAAAGTCATGTTTGCTGACGGAATAATGACATGTCTTTCATGAAGCAGGAAGCTCCTGAATGATAACGAAGAGCGCGAATGAGACACAGAACAAACAGCGTCAGAGTCAGTCAAGGACAAAGAGTTCGGTGTAACAATGAACCCTTAATGCAAAGGAATTACAGTTTAGTCATTGAGATTCTTCAAGTGGGCAATAGGGACGGCATCAATCCTGACAGGAAGCGTAGACAGAAGTGTAATTTTCAGACACGATATTTGGTGAATGTTTTGTCTCGAACAATTCAGATGACACGAAGGCAATCAAAAACACACAAAATTCCATATTGTTATTGAATTCTGATTTTTTCAGAAGGTTCTTGTGTTCTAATTCAAAACCAGTCGCTCTATAGTCACGCTAAATCAAAATATTAAAAACTCATTCTCAGGGACTGGTATGAAAGACCAGAGTCGGGGAGCATGGTGGCTTAGTGGTTAGCACTGTTACCTCACAGCAAGAAGGTCCGGGGTTTGAATCCTGGGTTCAAACAGGCAGGGTCCTTTCTGTGTGGAGTTTGCATGTTCTCCCCCTGTGTGGGTTTACTCTGGTTTCCTCCCACAGTCCAAAAACATGTACGTTAGGTTGATACATTAAATTGCCCATGAATGTGTGTGTAGTTGTCAGTCTATATCACCCTGTGATGAACTGGTGACCTGTCCAGGGTGTACCCCTGCCTTTCGCCCAATGTGTGCTGGGATAGGCTCCAGCAGATCCCCGTGACCCTAATTAGGAATAAAGCGGGTACAGAAAATGGATGGAAGGAGTCTCCAGTTCCGGTGTTTCCCAACACTTTTCCGCTACAGAATAAGTACTGTAATTGTTTAACTGTTGATTAAAGTGAACGTTTCATGCCTTGCATTATATATATTCACATCTCAGCAGCAAGCGAGCGCAGACTCAGATCTGCTGTTTACTCATCCAAAATTTCTGCCTTAAACTCCTCTTCAAAGGCCTTTCTAGATTGTTCTCATGCAACAGCAGAGGCAACTGTTGTGCAGGCACCCTGCTGTAAGGTTATGAAATATTCACGAAAGACAAGAAAAGAGAAACAATGTCTTCCCCGATCATAACTCCCAGTCTGGGTTTTGAAGTAGGAGCAGTAATAAATGTTATTGGAACTCGTGTGTAAGTCTTCCGTTTTATTTCCTGATTTGTTCCATGACTTCTTGAGTATCGGCAATTTGAGTTTCGTCTTCCTCTAGCTACATGGCTGCTAGTGTTTCAGTTTCTTAAATTCTTAAATCTGATTGGTCAGATTTCTAGAACAGCAGCTCTGACAGTCGTTCCAGCTGTAATTCAAATTATTTTAATATATTAATTATATTAGAAGAAGGCTTTATTATAGCTACGATACAGCCCCCCTGGAGCAGAGAGGGTTAAGGGCCTTGCTTGCAACAGTGGCAGATTGGGGGTGCTGGGGCTTGAACCCCAATCTTCCAATCAACAACCCAGAGCCTTAACCACTTGAGTTACCACCACCCCTATATAATAATAATAATAATAATAATAATAATAATAATAATAATGCAAAAAGTACTTATAAAAATATATATGTCAAATTCATAGGAGGAGTCTCCAGCATCAGCACTCTGTAACATTCCATATCCTTCCCTAAGTTTTCTTTTCTTGAAGATGGCAAACATTGTGTGCTTGCAGTTTCCAGTAACAAACTGCACCTTATTAAATTCACAGAGAAAGCAAGGGAACGAGTTTATAGCGGTCGTTACTCAATATAAGGGATAATTAGAAACTTCTTTCGAACATTAGCAAAGAAAGGAAGCAGGGAAAATGAATACAATAGACACAATACAATATAGAACTAAACTCCAGCTGTTGGAGACAATAACCACTACACTCACAACGCACACAACATACAAGATACCGGAGTCTCATCTTAATTTTAATCATCTTCTCATTTTAATTATTTTAATATACTTAACATACATATCTGCTCACGTTTGCACTCGCCCTATTTTGCATGTTTTGTACAGTTACTCTTGTATATCTGTTTACGATTGCATTTTGGTCCATCTGGTTTTCATTTTTATCTGTTTACATCTTTCAATTCAATTCAATTCAATTTTATTTCTTTTGCACTTTTAACAATGGACATTGTCTCAAAACAGCTTCACAGAACAGAAGAAATATGGTACAAACTTCTAAGAATTAATATTAGACAAAATATTCCCTAATGGGTGAGCCTGAGGCGAGGAAAAACTCCCTTAGATGGTAAGAGGAAGAAACCATGAGAGGAACCAGACTTAAAAGGGAACCTCATCCTCATTTGGGTCACACCAGAGAGTGTGATTATGAATAATGTCCTTTATACAGTCAGTTGGAGTTGTGTGATGGAGATCCAGCATATGTAGAATGTTCTTTTGTGTATTGATAAGGAGGTTGTTGTCCTCAGGGTCCACTTGGGATTTGGCATCTTCTCTTCGAATGTCCAAAATCTTCATGAAGCAGAATCCAACTGGAGCTGGTCCATCTCTGGACACCTCGGGATACTCGCAGGGTTCGCCTCTTCTCACTGAAGGTCCGAGATCTTCATTTGCATCTATTCACACTTACTTTCTGTCTCATCTGTTTACATTGTAGGTGTGTGAATGTGTGAGTGAGCCTTCATTTCACTGTACAGCTGTACTGCTAGAATTCTATTCTATTCTATTACATTCTATTCAATAGAATATAGAACTATACAGTGGAATTGGTGTGGCGTCTCACTTGACCTCATGGTCTGTTTACGAGGCTTATAGTCTGAAGGAAGACAGTGGTTATGAAGCTGTGAAACCTGGCTTGTCGTTCTCTGTTGCCTTTTTAAAAAATGTCAATGTCAGGAAAAGTGTGAGCGGGCAATTGAACGGTCAGCCTCTATTCCCTCCTGCGGTTTTCGTACTCGTCCTGCGGCATTTCCGGAAGGCAGAATATATTAAAATACTCCCAGTATTGCTTATACATTTAGAATAAGACCAATCCAAATTCCTACAGGAGATAAATATAGATGTCTGCCTGTAGACGACGTAGCAGATGTTTGGATGTCTCCTGGGTGGTAAAGCCTACAGGGTGAGCGAACATGTTCGATTTTGGGGTACTTGCTTTTTGAGTGTGTGAAAACTAGTAGAGCTGTTAAACTGCCAAGACTTTTCTCCACTTAAATCTTAATTTATTGTTGCAGACAAAGCTGTGTTTAACCCCTTTAACCCGTACGCTGGCGTTAGGACTTGTGGGACGTTTTCAATCAGTATAAACAAATGAATAATTTTCTGGCTGCGATATAAAATGAGTCAGGACTCTGTTGGCTTTCAGTGTGTTTTAGACGTCTGTTGGATAACCTACTGTACAGAGAATTTTACTGGTTGAAGATAAACACCTTAGAATTTTAGCTGCTTATGAACAAGCACTTGGGAGAGCAGAACTGGGTTTGATATTAGGATTTACTTTGAACGCTTGTGTGGATAAATCTTTTGTTTTGGGGAAATTTTTGGATTAATTTCTTGCCTCTAGTATAGCTAGGGAGACACAGAAATACTTACAAAAACAGCAAGTTACTCTCTCATTATCTTAAGCCATTAGGTTCTTTTGGTGTTACTAAGATAGTGGTAAGATAGTGTAAGATAATTTGACTCATTATTTCAAGCTAGTATCTTGCTATTCTAACTTAATACCTCATTATTTCAAGCTATTATATTGCTATGCTTACTTACTATCTTGTTACTTCAAGCTATGTTGTTACTCTGACCCGCGATCTCATTATCTCAAGGTTATCTCACGATCAAAATGTAATATCTCACTGCTTCAAGATACTACAATGTTAAAATAATTAGTTGCGGTAATAAAACATATATACCATCTTAAAAATACTCAAGATAGCAAGCTGAAATGACGAGATAAAATAAAAAAGAAAATCTACAAGATATTAATTTTGAATAAGAGATGTTTTAAATAATATGAGATACGTTAATAGCATTTCAACACTTTTTTTTCTCTCAAGGCTTCTGTAGTAATAAAGGGAAAAGGAAATTCTTCCGATTTGATCGTCTCTTGGGGAAAAACAATATCTTAATATTTGTAATCTTTCTGACAGGAGACAGAAATAACCGAATATTTGTTGCGACTTTTATTATCTCATTATTTCAAGACAGTATTTTGCTACTTAATACCATATTATTTCAGGCTATTATGGTGTGACTTTTCCTTACTTTCTCATTATTTCAAGATATTTTACTACGTTTAATAGCTTTAACAAGATAAGGTTGTTACTTATTTCAAGATTCTGACCTAATACCACATTTATTCCAACGTTTTATATTGTCACTTTTACTCATTATCTCATTGTTTCAAGATAGTATGTAGCTATTTTGACCTAATATCTTCCAAATTCAAGATACGGTGCTACTTCCTCAAGATATTTTGACTGACTCTCTCATTGTTTCAATAGAGTATTTTGACCTAATACCACAATATCTCAAACTATTATGTTATTACTTTTGCTTACCTTTAAATATCTTTCTGACAGGAGACAGAAATAACTGAATATTTCTGATACATGGAAAGAGAGTTTTAGGTTTTATGTCATATTTTTTATTAGTAATATTCTTTATTAATTTATTGCCTCTAGTAGGCTAGGGAGAAACAGAAATACTTATGAAACACGACAAATTTCAAAAAGTTTGGAGTGTCTATTTGCACATGAGCTTCATATTAACCAAAAACTGTGGAGTGGACATTCACTGCTGAACATGGACACAACAAAATCTCTCTCTCTCTCAACTGTTAAAACGAATTGACCGAAAGGTAAGAAGTGCATTTCCTCCAGAGCTAGTGCTTTTCTTCAATAAAATCATGTCGTTCATCATGTTTGTCATTTGATGACAGTCCAGACTTCCCCAGCATTTACATGCTGTACAAATTAGCGTGATACGCAAATATATCCTGAATATTAACAGCTTCCTTACGGATTGATTCACAGATTCTTATTAAGCTTCGTTTTTTTTGCATTAATGTGTGAATCCATTTAATATCTCATGCATAAAGCATTATTCACCAGTTATTATGATGATAGGTTATCAAAAATCCACATTTTCTCATTATTTTTAGGATATGTTGTTACTTTTACTCGCTATCTCGTTATTCCAAGATAGTATGTTGTTATTATTCTATCATCAAAACCATAATATCTAATGAACTGCACTGTTCAATTCTACAACTGAGACTTAGTGCAGAGGAATTGTTGATTAAATGGATGAACATTAGATTTTTATCCTGAAAAATCGAAATTCTTCACAACATTGTGTGGGTTTTAGAACCAAACAAGCAACAGATGTCTTGTTAACGTGAAATAATTCTCACAACGCTGGAGCAAAAAGTAGATTTCATTAATTGTGCAATGCATATTTCATTAGTTGAACCTCATTTGCATAAGCAAGAGATTCATGGTGATATCTATTGTTTGAAAGAAGAAAAAAATCACTCTGTGGAGTGTTTTTACTACAAAATTAAGCATCAGATCAATCAAACCCCCCCCCCCAAACCTCTTTTCCCAAATTTACACTCCGAGGAACCATGACTATAGAAATATGTCAGAAATAATGAATAACCAGGAACTCTCTGTAGAATTTCCCTGTAGCAGTGGCTTTAGCATCAGATTTGCCTGCAGCTTACTCAACCATTGCTACTGAGTAAATGGAGTTTAGGAGATTATAAAATCCAAACATGAAATTGTCTTACATAACCGACCGTGGCTTCGCTACACACAATTTAGCGTCCGTACCAAGAGGAGCAGCTGTTACATCATCAAGCTCTGACCTCATCAGGGTCACCGGCTCTCGTGTTGAAGGAAAAGATTCATTGGGGATTACACATGGTGCTTTACACACACACACACATCACTCTTTCCAATGAAACTTTGACATGTTGCCAACTATCCAGATTTAGGGTCATTTTAGTATGGTGTGGTCGTCAGCAGATCCTCCAGAGGTCAAAGGTCATTCTCTTATCAAGGCTGCATTGCAGCAAATGTGTGTGTGTGTGGATTCGTTTGAACAAAAGCATCGCTGTTGCTGTTGGCTGCTCGCACAATAGCAGAGGAGGATGAAAAGGTGCTCAGCTTTAAACAGAAACATCTTATTTTGACTTTTATTTTATTATTTCAAGCTATTATGTTGCGACTTTAACTCATTTATCTCATTGTTTCAAGATAGTATGTTGTGACTAGTTATCTCATTATTTCAAGACGGTGTTTTGCTATTTTGACTTATAATATCTTCTCATTTCAAGATATGTTGTTACTTTAACATTTTGATTTACTATCTCATAATTTCAAGATAGTATTTTGCTACTTTGACTTAATACCATATTATTTAAGGCTATTATGTCATAACTTTTCTTCAAGATAGCACTTAGATAGTTAGATAGTACTTAGATAGAAAGATTTTCTTCAAGATAGTACAAGAACTTTTTTTCAAGATAGTATGTTTTTAATATATTTCATATCTTTAACAAGATATGTTACTTATTTCAAGATTTTCAATTAATACCACATTTTCAAGCTATTATGTTGTGACTTTTACTCATTATTTCAAGATAGTATGTTGCTATTTTGACTTAATATCTTCTATTTTCAAGAGATTTTGTTACTTCAAGATATCTCATTATTCCAAGAGAGTATTTTGCTACTTTGACCCAATACCACATTATCAAGCTATTACTGTTACTTTAACTTACTATCTCATTATTTCAAGACAGTATGTTGCTATTTTGACTTAATATCTTCTAATTTCAAGATACACTATATTGCCAAAAGTATTCGCTCACCTGCCTTGACTCACATATGAACCTAAGTGACATCCCATTCCTAATCCATAGGGTTCAATATGACGTCGGTCCACCCTTTGCAGCTATAACAGCTTCAACTCTTCTGGGAAGGCTGTCCACAAGGTTTAGGAGTGTGTTTATGGGAATTTTTGACCATTCTTCCAGAAGCGCATTTGTGAGGTCACACACTGATGTTGGACGAGAAGGCCTGGCTCTCAGTCTCCGCTCTAATTCATCCCAAAGGTGTTCTATCGGGTTGAGGTCAGGACTCTGTGCAGGCCAGTCAAGTTCATCCACACCAGACTCTGTCATCCATGTCTTTATGGACCTTGCTTTGTGCACTGGTGCACAGTCATGTTGGAAGAGGAAGGGGCCAGCTCCAAACTGTTCCCACAAAGTTGGGAGCATGGAATTGTCCAAAATGTCTTGGTATGCTGAAGCATTCAGAGTTCCTTTCACTGGAACTAAGGGGCCAAGCCCAGCTCCTGAAAAACAACCCCACACCATAATCCCCCTCCACCAAACTTTACACTTGGCACAATGCAGTCAGACAAGTACCGTTCTCCTGGCAACCGCCAAACCCAGACTCGTCCATCAGATTGCCAGATGGAGAAGCGCGATTCGTCACTCCAGAGAACGCGTCTCCACTGCTCTAGAGTCCAGTGGCGGCGTGCTTTACACCACTGCATCCGACGCTTTGCATTGCACTTGGTGATGTATGGCTTGGATGCAGCTGCTCGGCCATGGAAACCCATTCCATGAAGCTCTCTGCACACTGTTCTTGAGCTAATCTGAAGGCCACATGAAGTTTGGAGGTCTGTAGCGATCGACTCTGCAGAAAGTTGGCGACCTCTTCGCATTATGCGCCTCAGCATCCGCTGACCCCGCTCCGTCAGTTTACGTGGCCTACCACTTCGTGGCTGAGTTGCTGTCGTTCCCAAACACTTCCACGTTCTTATAATACAGCTGACAGTTGACTGTGGAATATTTAGGAGTGAGGAAATTTCACGACTGTATTTGTTGCACAGGTGGCATCCTATCACAGTTCCACGCTGGAATTCACTGAGCTCCTGAGAGCGATCCATTCTTTCACAAATGTTTGTAAAAACAGTCTGCATGCCTAGGTGCTTGATTTTATACACCTGTGGCCATGGAAGTGATTGGAACACCTGATTCTGATTATTTGGATGGGTGAGCGAATGCTTTTGGCAATATAGTGTATGTTGTTACTTTAGCTGCAAGATATTTTGACTTACTAGCTCAATATTTCAAGATGGTCTGTTTCTATTATCTCCTTTAATTCTAGATAGTGTTACTTTTACTCATTATTTCAAGATGTTGTTACTTCCATCCATCCATCCATTTTCTATACCCTCTTTATTCCTAATTAGGGTCACGGGGATCTGCTGGAGCCTATCCCAGCACACAGTGGGCGAAAGGCAGGGGTACACCCTGGACAGGTCACCAGTCCATCACAGGGCCTCTTGTTACTTATACTATCTCATTATTTTAAGATTCGACTTAATATCTTCTAATTTCAAAATATGTTGTTACTTCAAGATATTTTGATTTAGTATCTCATAATTTCAAGATAGTATATTTTGACTTAATACCACATTGTCTCAAATTAGTATGCTGTTACTTTTACTATCTCATTATCCCAAGTCATTATGTTCTTTTACTGTATCTCACTGTTTCAAGATATGTTGCTATTACTTAACATCCGTTCATTCAAGATTACTTTTACTCATTATCCCATTATCTAAAGATAATTTTTTACTTACTATCTCATTATTTCAAGATATTATGTTGTTACTTAAACTTTCTCATTATTTCAAGATAGTACGTTGCTATGTTGACTCTAATTACAAGATATGCTTTTACTTTAGCTTCAAAATGTTTTAACTTACCATTTCAAGACAGTATGTAAGTAAAGTTATTTTGATTCATCTCCTCGAGATTCTAGATAGTGTTACTTTTACTTATTATCTCAAGGTAGTATGTTGCAAGTTTTACTTACTATCTCATTGTTTCAAGGTAGTATGTTGCTATTTTGACTTAATACCCCATTATCTCAAACTATTATCTTGTTACTTTTACTTACTATCTCATTATTTCAAGCTATTATGTTCTTTTAGTGTTACTGACATAGTAGTTAGACAGTTTAAGAGAATATCTCAAGATATTTTGACTCAACATCTCTAGTAAAAATTACATCCTATCTCATTATTCAAAGATAGTATCTAGCTACTTTGACTTAATACCTCATTATTTCAAGCTATTATATTGCTATGCTTACTTACTATTTCATTATCTCAAGATTATCTCATGATTTCAATTTAATATTTCATTATTTCAAGATACTATCTTGTTAAAATAATTAGTTAAGATAACAATATATATATATATATATATATATATATATATATATATATATATATATATATATATACATATATATATATATATATATAAATAAATACTCAAAAGAGCAAGATGAGATATTGAGCTAAAATGAAAAAAGAAAATGACAAGATATTAATTTTGACATGACGAGATCTTAATTTAAACCATGATATGGATGTTTTAAATAATATGAGATAAGTTAATAGCATTTCAACATTTTTTTTCTTTGCAGCTCAAGGCTTCTGTAGTAAAAAAAAAAAAAAAGGTGAAAAAATTCTAATTTGTTTGGCTCTGGGGAAAACTTCTGTAAGTGAGAACCATTAAATATCTAAATATTTTTAATCTTTCTGACAGGAGACAGAAATAACCGAATATTTCTGATACGTGGAAAGAGAGTTTTAGGTTTTGTGTCATATTCTTTATTAATAGTATAAATAAATAAATATTCAGCAACTTGGCCGCATAATAAACAGTGAGTATAAACAGCTCAATACTACATTTGTTGTAACACTTAAAATTAATTTCCAACTGGAACTATTCTGAAACGATAAAAGTTAAGGCTCGGCTTTTGATTATGTAAAGCATACATTCATCATGTTACAAAAAGGCAAAACTCATCGAATTGACCTCGATGATAGAAGTTCACACAAAACTAAACGATGATCTGATACTTTTCCGATTCCTAATAAGTGACTTCGCACTGTAACTTTCCTTTAACAATATTTTCCAGCTTTTTCTTAATATTGGACGGTTAAAAAATAGTGTTTCCAGGAAACAGTAACAAATGTCAGTGTATGGGGGTTGATTTAAAAAACATTAATGGTGAGATTTGTGCAAATGGTGCAATTATTTACACTTTTGTGAAATTCAACTTTAAAAAAAAATTATAATATATTTTACTATAATATATATATTATAATTAATTAATTATATAATTAATTAATTAAAAAAAATCTTTTCAATTTCCAAGCTACACTTTACCCAAATCTGAAACGCAATTTCCCTTTCGCTCAAAATCTCAAACCGATCCATGTTCTATGTAAAAAAAAAAAAAAAAGTTGTGTACTAGAGCTACAAGGCTAATTAAGTTTTGTACTATAGCTACAAGGCTAACACATAATGAACTAGCCTTCAGTTCCTGTTATGCTACGTCGTCAAATGTTTACCTCAAACTAGGCTGAGTCCAATTTGTCAGATTCGTTTTAATTGTCTTCTCTATTTATGGATAACACTTTTATCATTGTCATGGAGGCTAAGCCCTTCATTCCTCAGCTGTGTGTTTGCTAGACAAAGATTTTTGGATGGTTACCGAGTTAAACATGGCGGAAAAACCTTTTAGACACTGCTGTAAATCAGAACTTTGGTATTAATTTTACTGGACGTGATCCAGAATAAACTGTAGATAGAAATGGAAGATGTAGCCTATGGATAGTTGTTAATATCACAGCGATATCTTCAATAATTTTATGATTCAACTATCCATGTTCTGTGTCAAAAAATTAGCTTGTTAAGCCTCATACCATAGCTACAAGGCTAGCACATAATGAACTAGCCTTCAATTTCTATTACGCAACGTCGTCAAATGTCTACCTCAAACTAGGCTGAGTACAATTTGTCAGATTTGTTTTAAATGGCTTCTCTGTTAATGGATAGCACTTTTATCATCATCATCATCATCATGGAGGCTAAGCCCTTCATGTGAAGAGAGCAGACCTGATCCAGATTTCTGGACGGTTACTCGGCTAAACATGGCGGAAAAACCTTCCAGACGCTGCCGTAAATCAAAACTCTGGTATTAATTTTACTGGATGTGATTCAGAATAAACTGTACATAGAAATGGAAGTTGTAGCCTGTGGATAGTTGTTAATATCGCTAATATCTCCCAGTCTCTGTCGTTCTGTATAATCGTTTACATACTAATCCAAACTACATCTGTAGCTAGATAGTAAGGAGGTAGCTATAAGCTTTCATTAGCTTTCCACCCCAAACATGGCTTATATAATTGACTGTACAGAACGAACAAAATCAGTTCTGCTTTTAAATCGTCTTCCCTTCTGTATTTCATCTCAATCTCTGCTTCTTTATTCTCTATTAAAAATAAAATTGAAGTTGTATGGCAATTCTACTAAAATCAGTACTCATTCATCATAAAATCTCACTCATTCATACCACATTACAGCCACACATCTTACATCAATCCTATATGAATCGGATACAGATTTAATTACCTGACAAATATTACAATGATAATAAAACCACACTTGTGGTTTTCTATTAATATTTCTCTTAATTATTAAAAAGTTGTTAACACCCCGAAAATTAAGATCGCTGGAAATCTAGTTCGTATGAAAATTCTGGGTTTATTCCTAACACATAATCTCCTAGTGTGTGTGTGTTTGTATATGTCCTTCAGTGATGCTGAGTGTGAGTCCCGTTCGGCACGTTCTGCCTGCTCCATCTCCTCTGGCTCAGAAGTTTCCGGTTTCTCTGCACTTTCAGTCGCAAGTCGAACACTTCCTCTATGGCTTTCTTGAAGCAGTGGAAGTTGTAGTCGATGAGTCCTGAGGATTGAGAAGAATTAAAGAAGGTTTGTTTTCACCAAATTTGTTTCAAATACCATGCATTCTTATATGAGGGGGAAAAAGGTTAAAAAAAAAAAATTGCATTTTTGATATTTTACTGATTTAGATATTATTGATTAGACTTGTTCAGGTTAAAAACACAAGAATTTCATCACACTTGGAACACACTGATTTCCCCGAAAAGTTACTGCCCTTGACTTTAAAGATGCCCTCTTTCATTGCGGCTAGATATGGTTTCTTTTTACCCTTAGATACTTAAACATTTGTTTGCTTTTGTGAGTGAGCGTTAGAAGGTTTGGAGGGTGGCCAGAAAGTTGGGAAAAGGGTTAGGGAGAAGGTTGGCCAAAGAGAGTAGCCAGAGGGGAGGCCAGAGGGTTGGGGAGAGGGGTGGACTGAGGGTTGGACAAAAGGTTAAACAAAGGGTTGGGGAGAGGGGTGGACAGAGGGTTGGACAAAGGGTTAAACAAAGGGTTGGGGAGAGGGGTGGACAGAGGGTTGGACAAAGGGTTGGGGAGAGGGGTGGACAGAGGCATGGGCAGAGGGATGGACATGTACTATAATTCTGCAATTTATCACATTCCTTTTGTTGTGAAATAATAATAAATAGAGCTTTCAACAAATATATACTGATGTTTAGGAGCAGAAATATTCCAATTATTTATGAACACATAAATCAAACACTGACTCAAGACCAGGAAGGAGGTGGGGATTCCAGGTGGGGGTCGGTTCACATAGAGCGAGTTCAAAACGTAATCGCCAATCATTCCACATTTGTATATTGATCGGCTTTATCTGCTGTTTTGCCGTATTTTTGAGTGCAAAATCATTTCATATTCTGTCAAATGCGAAGCTCCTATGCAAAATATGTGAAATCTGTCATCGGTGTAGAAATGTCAGTGTTACTGACGCAGTTCCAGTTCAGTCCTAAGATATTTCCCATCATGTTTTAACCACTCCGAGCCTTCCAATCAATCGTTATGAATGGATTTAATAATTAAATAAAATACGTTTTTACCACGTTCAAGAAGACTTGGGTAACCGTGGTAGTTTAATAGTACAGTTTTATAAATTTGAGTCCTGTGTATGCCAGAGAGATTTCAAGCCCTCAGCTGCTCAGTGCTTTAGCCCGGGGCTGGATTCTGCCAGCATCTGCTACATGAATAATTGTTAAATTAAATTTTTACCATCAGCAAGGGGACACCAAACACTAACACAGAACTAAAACACATTTAGAGAGTCCTTAAAAGGTTCATTTTAAAGCTGTTAAATAATTGAAACATCTTTTTTAGTAACAAATGTTCTCTGAATTAATAAAGTAAAACTGTTTCGCTAAACATTTTGGGCAAAAAAAAAAAAAAAAAAAGAAATCTTAAGGAGATCTCCAACCTGAACCTGATGTTCACACTGAAATATTTGTATTGTGCTAAATGATGCTGGTTCTGATTTGTAGGTTGGTGCTGTTAACCAAGGGTAGCCATTAACATGAAAGTTAAATACAGTTAGAAAAACATGTCATTAAGTGTAACTCTCCTCCACCACGGTAAAAGTTTCAGACTCCTCACATCCACACTCGGATCTCAAAAGTTTCCCAGGCGTAATTACGACTTAAGGGGTCGCTCATGTGAGAGTTCCTAGTGGGAACTTGTATTATGATACAAGGTTACAGTTGGTCGATTCTGCCTCGTACGCTACTGTAGATACTGTAAATAAAAATTTAACGAGAACACCACAGAGTGAAAAAAATACATGATCATGATCTAAAAAATATCACATTCCTTTGCTAAATATGTCTCTTGAGAAGAAAAATCATTGATTCTGAGTGCTTTCTGCATCGCCATAAAAAGAGTGCTGCATAATTTCTGCTATTAAATAATTTACACAGCTGTTATCCTCAGACAATAAACCGTCATAGTGGCAAATATTCTTAAAGGCATTTTGATTACCTCCATTTTCACAAACATTAGATACTCAGTCACCAGTTTAACAATACCCAAAGCCTGTAAGAGCTGTAAACGATGACGGAAATTGCTTTTTTAACAAATGGTGAATTATTTGTCGTGAAGTTTTTACGACATAATCAACATATTTACTTATTTACTCATATATGGGGAAAGCCTTGAGACGTGTTTCACTATTAAAATATAAATAAACTATTAAGATATTACAAGGACTGGAGTTAGGTGTTGTATTAGCAAGGTTGGATGCTATAAATCAGCTTTCTCTCTTCCAAGAAAAAAAATTATACATAAAAAAATGATTGGGTTTTGGCAATCACGTCGTCTTTTATTCCGTTAACAAATATTTTTTCCATATTTATCTAAGCACAACAGCACCACCGATGGTCGGAGGTAAAAGTACACCAAATTGCATAAAGAAGCCTGATTTCCTTCTAGCCCAGACTATAGACCAGGGAAGTCAGGTGATTAGTGATTTAGCGTCCACTGAGGCTAATTTATTTAAACCAGCTTTGTGGAGACATCTATAAAAAAAATGAATGAATTAATTAAAATAATAAAAAAATAAAAATCACAATTACTGATCGATTGAGAACACAAAAGAAATCTAAAAAAATTATCTATGACATGTTTTGGGTTAAAATCCCTTTGAAAGGAAACTAAAACAGACTAACATTTTCTGACCAGAGCACAAATTACACCAAAGGACAAACAACAGTAAGAATGTTTTGTCTAGTTCGAACAAAAGAACCCGGCTAATGTCAAAGCACAGCGTTTCTGTTGGTATTTCCTTTCCAGAAGAGACACAACATAAATCCAGAAAAAAAGACAACTAAGGAGCACTTTGTAGTGAGTTAAGGATAGATCGTATAAATGCTTATTTAAGCTAACGATAGCAAGCTACTTACATTTGTAACGGAAGTTTACTGAGAGTTTGGTTTATCCGCCATTGTTTTTATTTCAAGCTGACAGGCTTCAGAATAAATTAACATCATTTCCAATAAGGAAACAATAATCAGAATCTGGTTTTTGTGGGATTTTTTTTTAGAGAGAAAACTCCCCACCGCAAGGATTTTCTCTGTAAATTTAAAATGGCCGAATTTCTGATCAGCGACCCGACTAGTGAACTAGACAGCTGGTTGAGACTCAACTCAAGGCTTAACCAGCTGCTCTGTGAACATTTCTAGCAAGATTTCTTTTTAAACTGTAAAAAAGAAAAAGGTTTAGTGTAGCTAATCCATCTCGCCCCGTGTTCAGCAAGGTGGAAGGAAATCAAGAAAACTCGGAGGAAAACAACTCGGAGAACATGTCAAACTTTCCGAGAGGAAAAAAAAAAATGGACAAAAAGAATAGAGACGAATAACGGATATGAGGACACGAAAAAAGTACAGAGTGCTTAAAGAAAGTTCTAGAAAATCCCCGTGCACTGATCGGCAGTCAAGCGGACGTACCGTATTAATTAGCAGCTAATTATAAGGAAGTGATGACATCTTGCGTCAAAATCTAGTCAAACTTGTCAAAAGAGAACAATCTGCGGTCGAGAATCCGGCTGGAGTTAGCACGAAGCGAACGAATGCAAGTTGAAATCGTTCGTTAACACTCTGACCGTGACAGAATTTGTTTTCTGTTAAAAAAAATTAAGTGTGCAGATTGTATCCTCGTATCAGCGCGACCCTGAAACTTCCACGACTCGCCCTCCCTCCTGCCGTGCTGCCAAAATCTGTGCATGAATATTTCAGCATTCATTAACTTCCTAAATCCAACAGCGTTATAATACTTTTATTCTCGATTCTCAGAGGAGCCGCGGTTTCAGTTATATCAGCCACGTTTTGGCCCGAATTCATTTTGGACTGAAATTTGACAGCGCAGCAGAAATTGTTGTCATCGCTCTAACTCCAACTTTAGTCCCACGGGATCCACGGTGCAGCAGTTTCCAAATAATTCAAACAATATTTACTGCATACAAGAGAAAATCCTGTACTGTACTCAAGGGTAGTGCGTTAGACTGTCTACGCATTATGCATGTTGATTACCCAGGATGCACCACACCACAGATACTGATGTGTTGCTGACAACAACTAGCACAGGATCCTATGCAGGGGTCATGCCAGATCTTCACCTTGCTGAATTTTTTGAGAGAAAGCAGTTGTGAAGTGAACAGAAAACACTCAAGGCATCTGAAAAATATCCGTGTTGGCGTTCTAGTAACAAATATCGTTGTGTGTGAAACTTTTTCACTGCTATTTTTTAAAAAATGAACAAAAAATTGTTGACTGGTATCAGTCACGCTGTCAAAACCTGCACACAACACATCTCCAATGCCCTTCTCATATTAATTCGTGCATCAGAAATGCCCTAAAAGTATACTTTATACAGAAAAGAATGTATTATGGAAAAAATATAAATATATAAATATAACATTAAAATGTTTAGAAAAATTGTTCATTTTTTTCCAAATAAAAAATAGCAACAAACAAAACAAAACAAAACCCAGAAAATCTGAAAATGCGGAAACAAACAAACAAAAAAAAACCTTTTCCGCCTAAAACAGCAGTAAATATTAAAACACAAATAAAAAAAGACAACAAGAAATAAACAGAATCATAAACATTTTTTAATTAAAAAAAAATGTAAATCATCAGCAGTATAAGAGGAATAAAACACCTTCGATTGTTTTCCTCTAACAGCAACTCTAAGGTGTTGTGTTTCTTTACACAAATCCTACACAAGTTACCTGCTGACCTTTAAAACTCATTCATCATTCATTAAGACCTGCGACATTACATACTTAGTAAGGATATTACTAACGGTATTAATTAATAACGTAAGTATTAGCAGAGTTTTGCTGCTCACCTTTCCTCTCAAAACTCTCTTCCCTGAGGAAACAGACGAGCGCCAGGAATTTAGTGACCTCTTTTAGGTACATCACCGTGGTGTTGTTGAGGTGGATGATGGCCATGGATTCTTTATCGTACGGTGAACCGGCTACGTCTTCACTCAAACTGGCGGCGAGAAACAGGACAAAAAAAAAAAAATGAAGTAGAACAAAATGAGAAATGCAAAAGTTGGAGTGTTTAATCAGCTATAAAAGATATCATTCAAACTCAGTGAAAGAACATAGCAACATTCCGTCAAAAGGCAGGATGGTCATTTTACATGTAGGATGATTCTTTAAAAAAAAAAAACGAGTTTAGACGTTTAGTACCTTTTCTTCTGAGTGTGATAAGCAAAATGTGGGTGATGGTGACAAAAAAAACTCTCAAGCGCTCAAATATCCTCTTGCGTTCGTGTCGAGCTTGTGTTCAGAAGTCGACGCGGCTATCTTCGCGTTTAAGAGCGACGAGAGAAAAAGTTTTCTATACTTTAATGCATGCGCTTTTAGGATGAAAAGAAAGAGAAACGCTGAAGGCGAAGACAACTCCCACACTAAACTGAGAGGGGGGAAAAAAAAAGATCAGTAGAAGATGTTATTGTGGTTTTTCTGCACACTTACAAACCAAGGAAATCAGGCTAAATACGCGGGAAATAATTAGACACTGATAGGAACGGCTACAGCCGCTCGCCAAAAAAGACGGGCAAAAAATAAATAATAAAATCGATGTGTCAATAAGAACCGGTTTCAATTAGCTGTGCTTGTCAGGGTGTGATAGAGGAGGAACATATCAGTCTTTCTTCTTCTAAAATCCACCTCCACACTTCTGAGTACAAAGCCGTGTATGCTAATATGAGACTTGTTTATGGGCTGAGTTTCATTTCAAAGGTGAAAAACAATAAAAAAAATCTCCAGCAGAATGGCTTAATTATACAAATAATAATCGAATAAAAGATGTTTTTCATAATTTTCTATATATATATGTTTACATTTCTTCTACTGACAACCAATGATTTTCAAGCACAGAAAGGAAGTGCAGTACTTAGTAGCTTAGTGCAGGACTTATTGTGGCTTTCTGTGCGTCTAATAAATCGATCAATATTGTATTAAAATCTGTCTGTGACTGATGCTCATATGAAATACTACTAGGCAAGGTGTACTGTGTCCCTTAAGCATTCGCTGAAACTCATCTGCTCTGGAGGCCAGTGTGGGCAGACAGCTGGCATGCCCCAAGTCGTGCCTGAATGCCCACACCTTCCTGAGCATCAGCGTCCAGATCGCACAGGGTCAGTGATGCCCGAGGTGCTTCACTTCGCCCTTTCTGTTTACAGATACTCTTCAAACACACTGCCAGTGGTGCTTAAATTGAAATGAGGCCAGAGAAGAGAAATGGTCGCTGCATACCAAATCTACTTCCACATTCATTATCTACCCCCCCCAAGGAGAATAAGATTAGCCTGCTGTTTCATCACTTATTTCCCTGATAGAAAATATGGGATATGTTATATTTTGGTAGGGAGAAGTGCATTTTGTTTAGTCCGATGAGTCAAATGAGAGATTTAAAGTGACATTTCCACTTGCCCAAAATGCTCTTTTTTTTTTTTTTTTTACAGAGATGTCCAGGAGATTCCTGACTAGTGCTTTAAAAGGGATGGTGCGATGCACAAATTATCCATCCAGCATCCAAGATCAAATATTTACAATGGTTTTATTAGCATGCGTATTTGTATTTCCACAAATAATAACAGCATATCCTGCAGTGTTTTGTTCTTGTATACGTCACAGAAAGCAATTTTTAATTTACCAGTTAGTCTCTAATGTCCTTAACTTTATTACGCTGGTGTCTGGCTATGCTGTGTCCCATCAGCATAACAGTGGAAGCTAATAACATACTCATGAATAATTATACACAGAAGTGGCATATAAAGAGAAAAAGTAGTGGGCCTAACACCAAACCTTACCTTAGTATGTATAGAGAAGTCACCATGTACAAACTGATAATCAGCCAAATAAGACCTGAGCCAGGAGAGGGCTGTTCCCTTAACTCCATTTTCTAGTCTATCAAGAAGAATAATATGTTCAATTGTATTTAAAAAAATGCACTAAAGTCAAGCAACACAAGCGAGGAGACAGAACCCTGATCAGAAGCCAGTAGGTCATTTACCACTTTAACCGGCGCTGTCTGACTCCAGATAAAATCATGAATGTTATTCCTATGTACACAGAACAGGCATAACATTATTACCAACTGCCTAATATTGTGTTGGTTCCCCTTTTGCTTCCAAAATAGCCCTGACCTGTCGAGGCATGGACTAGATCTCTGAAGGTGAACCAGCATTAATAACAGCAATTTGATCAACAGTAGCTCGCGTGTTGGATCGGATCACACGGTCCAGCCTTCTCTCCCCACGGGCATCAATGAGCCTTGACCGCCCACGACCCTGTCACCGGTTCACCACTGTTCCTTCCTTGGACCACTATTAATAGATACTGACCACTGCAGACCGGGAACACCCCACAAGAGCCGCAGTTTTGGAGATGCTCTGATCCAGTGGTCTAGCCATCACAATTCATCAAACTCGCACAAATCCTTACGCTTGTCCAATTTTCCTGCTTCTAACACATCAACTTTGAGGAGAAAATGCTGACTTGCTGCCTGATATATCCCACCCACTAACAGGTGCCATGATGAGGAGATCATCAGGGTTATTCGCTTCACCTCTCACTGCTCAGAACATTATGGCTGTGCTACATCTCCTTCCATTAATATTACATAAACATCTCCTCACAGGAAACTTTTTTTTGTTTGAATGTTGTACTGTTTTATTTAAATCATCTGACTGATCAGATTTTAGAATTCAAGAGCAATGTGGTACAAGTAAGAAACGGCGCATTACAAAGCCTCCCACTATCACAAGACAACATCCAAGCTGGAGATGATCAACACTGTTATTTTCAGACGCCCTCAAGACTAATGCCTAGTGCGAATCTGCATGTCATGTTCTGAACATTAACACCAGCCTTGCAAATTCCTCACCAGAACAGATTCATCTAATTAAATCCTTGACGAGTACAAGTACCTCTGACTGATTTATTGCTTGATAGAAATGACTTGAATGAGTTTACACAGCAACCTCACTCACCCATAGATGCAGGAAATATCGATGACGACATCGATCATGTCGCAGCACAGCTCGTACGTCTGCATGTCCACTGGACTGCTGTCTGTGGCGATGTAGATCTTACTGACAACGTCGAACAGAAACGCCTTTTCGATCCCTGAATTCTGCAACGAGAGCCAACAAGGAATAAACTGCTGCCTTAACACGTTTCCGTTAGCAAGTTTGCATTGGACATGTCTAGACTGACTAACAGAGAGGTAGAACTAACCTGGATTAGTGCTCTAGTACAGTAGAAACAGAGCCCCAAAGTCGGCTAAAATGCTCGGTTTCCACGACATCCTTCTAGATCATATAGATCACAGAAGGGTGGGGATGGCGTTGTATGAAAGCTAGTGATGATTTTTTTTTTTCCACCATTACAATATGGTCCTGGATATATTTAATATACAATATGTGTTAATCTCACAGTCTCCCCACTAAGGATGTGGTAGCATTGTGGTTAAGGTGTGACTGGAAGGTTGTGAGTTTGAATCCCAGGTCCACCAAGAGGTCACTGTTGAGCACTTGAGCAAGGCCCTTAACCCTCAGTTGTATAAACTGTAAGTCCTTCTGGATAAGGGAGCCTGCTGAATGCTGTAAATCTGTGTGCACTCTAGATATTCAAACTCTATGGAGTTGCCCAGATTGGGATGACAATACACCTATATACAAAGCAAGCACCATAAACACATGGTTTTGCCAAGGTTGGTGCGTAAGAATAACCCTGGCCTGACCGAGCCCTGACCTCAACACCACAGAATCAACCGGAACTCCATGTATGCCTGCTCATCCATCCTCAGAGCCTTCCTTCTTTAACAGCAATTAGCTTACAAAATGAACACAAATCCCCATAGGCACATTACAAACACTACTGGAAACCCTGGTAACAGTGGAAGAGATAAAGTCCATATGGTTTTTGGAATGGGATGTTCAAAGTGCAGACGGTCAAGCGTTGACATACTTTTACCATATAGTGTGTATTATTAAAGAGGATTGACTTTCCAGGTCAACATCCTATCAGTGATTGATTACACAGCCAGTTAGATTCCTGTAAGCCTTATACAGCATCCCATACATTCAGCACTCTGGAGCATAGTCTCTGAAAAGTATTTTTCTTTGTCGCTGGGGTGGTTCAATAAAGGGTGCACCTTAGAACCTGTATCTTTCAACTTGAAGGTAACTAATTAAGGACCACTGCTGTACCAAAGAAACTAATTACAGGTACACCACTGAAGGTACAAAAGGTTGTACCACCAAAGCAAGAAGAATGACTACAGTGTACTCTGCATCAGGAAAAATTTCTCTAAAAAGTCAGTCCTTATGCTAATCTGGTGGCTTTCCCATTTCCAGCTTGGCTTTGCTTAGTGGGCTGGCTGGAGTCTGATTAGATGGTGCCATTTAGTTGGTGCCATTTACTTTGAGCCAACCATATGTGTACAATCTGTGTGCAAGACTCATGTTTATCTCAAACATCACCATCTGTCATCTCTACATCTTAGGAAACTTGAATAAATAAGGACGTGCTCGGATGCATTTTTTTTTCAGGTAGGCTACTGATAAGCTAAATTAGTACTTTTCTGAAGTTATGCAAATTCAGGGTAGTCTAATTTTCCAACAGGACATGACTAGCGCAGCTTTGTTTTATTCCTTTCATAATTATCACACTTTCTTTCCTCAGGCCCGGTCACAAACGTGATTGAATTGTGTGTCTTGGGCTACATTCACTTACTTATTATTACATTGTGTTGGCAGTAAAAAGTCTTGCTTAGAAAGAGCTCAGAGAACACACTCATCATTTTCATTCATAATGAACAACAGGCTCTCTGTTGAGTTCTATAAAGAGCCAGAACAGCTCTATTTGAACGTTACGCTCATTTTATGTCATACTTTTTGGGCTAAATTTCAACATATCCATAGGTTGCAGTATATCGATCACACGGCACCAGTGTACATTTAATAGCAAGACCAGTTCTTGCTGGCTTTCCCAGTTCATGGAGTTTCAATCCAACCTGAAGCTTGTACACCTCCAACTACGGGTGCACAATATGATTATATTTGAGTTTGATACTTTATTTATATTTAAGCCTCCTTGTGGTTCAGCTACAGGATACTGTGCTGTCATTGCCGTGGCCCGGGTTCGATTCCCAGGACGGGAGCTAACCCAGCCACAGAAAAGTACTCTATCTCACAGCACCGGTCTCAAGCCTGGATAAACTGGGAGGGTTGTGTCAGGAAGGGCATCCGGCTTAAAACCTCGGCCAAATCAAATATGCGGACCCTATGATCCTCTGTGGTGACCCCGAACAAGGAGCAGCCGGAAAAACAACAAAATACAACAAAAAAAAACTACAAAATTTTATAATTATATTCAGCTTGTAATTATTTTTAAAAAATACAGAAAATGAAAAATTCCACAGTATCCAGGATTTAAATTTCAATTATTTTTCTAAATAATTGTTTTCATTAATCAGCAGATATTCTAAATAATTAATTGTAAATTATGAGCAAAAACAAAGGAATAACTGTGTTAATAAATAAAGTTTATTTTTATCCTCCCCCCCTTAAAAACACTTCATTGCTGACATTCTGCTGCCATCAGCTGGCTGGTCCAAAACGTTCTATTCACAGACGGACATTTGGTGTATGCTAATTCGCTGAAAAATCCACGTTTAGAAAATTGTTAATTAAATGTTTTTCAGGTAAGATAACTAGCGTGTGTGTGTTTTGTTACTCACGGATATAAAAATGTTGAGTAGATTCTCCAGAGTTGGGAGCTGTGGAATGAGCTTCTGCACCACTTTACTGAACGCCTCGAAGATGGAGTGATCATAGATGCTCGTCAGGTAGAAGCTGAAACGAGAGCGAAGCCGACAGAAGGTTTTCTGTAAAGACCCTGCCAAATGATTCTCCTTTTCAATTTTGGAGCTTCTGGGGTGAGTTTATTAGCAAATGCGAAGGAACGAGCGATGCTTATCTCTTCTGCAGAGACATGCATGAAATGACCTCAATTCATAAATCAGGGGAAAGGAAGATTGGAGGAAAATTGGCCTGAAACGCCTGGTACCACATTAGATTGGCTTTTTCTAATGCATATTTTAGGACATGATATACAAATATTTTAATACTGATTATGTAAGTACAGCCTGGTTTAAAAGGATTATAACCATGTAGACTGATATGCTCCCAATACAGTATTGTTTATCCTCAACTCACCAAGCCTGTTTACATTAAATAAAGGGAATGATTCTGAACAAACACAGGACAAAACCCCAGGATGTTTTAAATTACCATGCTTTAATCGCCATCTGTCCTCAGTGAAGAAAATAAAGCTATACATGCTGTAAAAACTTCACTAAAATATTCTCTTTACAGCGCATCAATTCACAGAACATTGGTTTAAATTGTATTATTGTTCTTTATCCATTTCTAGTTACATTTATCATTGTGGGACATCTGCAAAATAGCATAAATAGTTGTTTCATCACCAACCTTTCTTTTCTTTTCTCTTGAAGATAACAATTAAAATAAATAAATAAAATCTGTTACAAAGTGCTATCACTGGAGACTCCTTCCAAAATAGAACAGAAATAAACATCTCCTTACAGAAAACTTCACCAAATCAAGGAATGGATGTTTTTTAGTTTCCTTTTTTAAATAACAAAATATTCATTGATTTATATTTATTTAGGGCTTCGATTACATGAAGCGACTTCTTTACAAGTTAATCAATGCCTTTTGACCAATCAGAATTGAGAACCTGACATCACTGTGGTATAAATCATTATACGTTTATTCTGATATCCAGTACACACACACACACACACACACACACACACAGCATATATAAAACTGACCTTAAATGTATCCTCTCTAAGCCGGCGTCTGCCAGGTCGTCGTTGGCACGTTTGTGTATATCTCGCTGTTTCTCGATCTTGTGATCGTCGGACAGTCCGTCCACCTTATGGATGAACACTTCAAAGTTGATGTCCGGGTTGACTTTATAGGCTCGGGTCACAGTGAGGTGGAGTCTGCTCAGTGCTTCCACATAGTCATCCTAAACAGAAAGATATCCAACAAAAGATGTTATCGAGTATTAGATCTGGAGGATTCCACCACTAGCACTGATTGGTCTGATGGTGCCACCATCTCTCAGGGTACAAGGAAGGTTTGTTCTCTGTTCTGGCACCTAGATGGTGGAATGAACGTCTACTTGAAGAGCTGTCTGTCTTCAAACAACGTCTAAAGAAATTCCTGAGGTACTTAAATTAGCATTTAGAAACAAGCAAACTATCGAGAAATTGGGAATTTCTACATTAGAAGGTCTGCCAAATATGGAATGTGGTAGTTGAGTGGTTAAGATGTTGGACTATTGATCAGAAGGCTGTGAGTTCCAATCCCAGGTCCATCAATCTGCCACTGCTGGGCCCCTAATCAAGGCCCTTAACCATTAATTGCTCAGTTATTTAAAATGAGATAAAAATCTAAGTCACTCTGGATAAGGATGTCTGCCTAAATGCTGTAAATGTATATGGGTTAAAACCTAGGTATGGTAAAGATTTCTGTGAGAAGACGTTTATTTAACAGTTATGGAAGGAGTCTCCGGTATCAGCGCTTTGATACTAGCCAAGAATGATATAAGTGGCAGTGTTATTCTTGCTGATGAGAATTTTGCGCTGTATTTGTGTTATCATGGTTCAGGTTCAGCCAGGGTTTAGGGAAGTACAGTGTGATTCCATTTACCCAGGATTTGCAATCATCCAGGGAAATATTTCGTGTGTAAAAATCCCTTTTATGTCATTCAGGTGTTTAGTATGGATATAAATATCGATTCTCTCCACCATTTACATTAATCGAGGATTGGCGAAAAACACCTGCGAGTCGATGACGAAAATAAGCGCCCCCGTGCCGCGGAAGATCATCTCGTAGTCGAAGGTCGGGTCGAAGAAATCGATCTGACCAGGAAAATCCCAGATCTGGAAGCTGACGAACGAGCTGTTAGACACGTCCTCTCGGCAGATCTTATTAGTGCTCTCCAGGAACAGCGTCTCGTTGGGGGACATCTTGTGGAACACCACTTTCTGGATGGAAGACTTGCCGCTGCGCCGTAAACCCATCAGCAGGATGCGAGGCTTCACCTCACTGCAGAAGGGATCTCGGAAACCCAGTACTATACAAAACACACACATACACATGGTGGGTCAGGGATTGTGGTTCGGTCCACAATGTAGGACTATCAGAGTTACAGAGAACCCTTAAACAAGACTCTTAACCCTCAGCTAAATCAACGAGTAAGGAAGAACAGACTTTGAAAATAATTACAAGGCAACTGGCTGGAACAAAGAAAATCCTGGAGTCAATTATCTGAAGCACACAGGTTTGTTTAAAGTGTCTGAAATCTTTAATTTGCACATATTTGCAAGTGTAATATTACTAAGACAAAAAAAAGGCGACACCCCTTATCGTACATTCACGTCCTAATCCTAATATGCAACAGTGCCATGTTCAAAATGTCCTGCACAGCCAAGCAGAAACACTCCCTCCTGATCACATGCTCATTCGAGCTCTGGGACTTTAAAACAGCTCTCTCAACAACACTCTGAGGAATGTAGAGGGCCTTCACGGACACTTCCAGGCCCAAAATACTGCCCTTGCAATTCGTGGCATGTTCGTCAGTGGAACGCTTCTGGGAAAAGGAGTAAAAATACTGTACGCTCGGCACAAGAAGCTGCTGCTGCTTCTAAAAAAACTCTTTAGTGTGTGTGTGGAGATATTTCATGAATCCTGGGCAATCAAATTCATCTTAAACTTGTTTTAGTATAAAAATGACCAAACTTTCACCTGATTTTATCGACTGCCCTGCACTCGATCCAGCTGAAAACTCACACAAACCGGTTTTCCAAACAACCAATCAGTGATGGTAGTTGTTTCCTAACAACCAATCACAGTCACCGTTGCTTATAACCACACCTACTTCCTCACAACCATTGTTTCATTTTGTTTGCACTGTTGCTAGAAGCGGTATTTTGTAAACATGTAAATAATTTCGTTTGTGGTGCCGTGACCCAAAGACTATCTATTCTACTAAATGATGCAACCGATAACGAGGATTCGTTGTCTGTGCAAATGGATCACTGAGGTCACCTGGAACTTCTTTTGCTTACGTTAGCTTATGGCTGATTCTCACACCCTGTTGATGGTTTAAGAGTAACGCACGATGTGGCATGTTTTCTGCATATAACTAATGAAAAGCAATACAGTTTGCACTGGTCCATTTTTGCACATCCTGCACAATTACACAGTTAATATATATCCATTTCATTATCTTTGAATTTTTTTGTTTATTCTTATCATTTCCATCTTTGTATTTATGCTTCTTTGCTTCACTGGTGCTTCTATGCGCCAGTACCCGATACACGATAAATTCCTTGTCCGTGTAAATCCACAGCACTTGGCAACAAAAGTTATGCAGATTCTTTGGGGAAAAAACATTTCATGCTTTTTAATCTGGCAACCAAAACGGCCATTTAAACACAATCAGGAAATTCTTATATCAGTCTTATGTCACCTCTTATTGTTCAGCCTCATCTTCTTATAAATCAGTGCATCCGTGTTAAAAGAAAGTGAAAAGGTTCCTCAGTGTAACAGAGGTTGAAGTTTTACTTTGGAACGGTTTTAATCTGCAGGACATGATCATTATTTGCATGCATTTCCAAGTGCCCTTGATTAAACCTGGTGACCTTGCAAAGCGTTAAATAGATCAATGGTTAGTGTAAAAGTGGAGCTGACCTCCTTCATCGCAGCCGCACACTCCATCCTCTGTAAACGTATCCAAATCATCATCATCATCATCATCTTCATCATAATAACCAAACGACAAGGCTTCATCACGCGCGTCTCCTGTGCTGTACTGCTTCCCCTGGTTTGTCATTATTATTGTTATTATTTTACGCAAAGTTTACTGCAATTTCGTGTAAAAAGTCCGGACGCAGTCCGACTTTGCCACATTTGTCACCTGATCAGCGCGAGCCATGGTGACCTTTTACCTCCCTCCCTCCTGCCTTTCTTCTTTCATAGAGGAACTATTTTACACAACAACCCGCTAAAAAAAACTCCCCATGCACCGCCACTAATGACCCCCACACCGGGCAGGCTGAGTTTTCACAGTAAACAAACTGGGAGGACAGAAAACAGTCCGAAAAACGACGCCTCCTCTCTGGGGCGCGTGTGCGGGGAATCATGGGAAATGTAGTTGTTTATCCTACTTCTTGCTCTCGCCAGAAAAAGAAAACCTATCTATCTATCTATCTATCTATCTATCTATCTATCTATCTATCTATCTATCTATCTATCTATCTATCTATCTAACTAACAAATTAAATGCTTTTACCATTTTTTAAAATTTAATTTAATGTTTACTTTAAATTTATTTTTTCCATCGTCTTGCTCATTGCTCATTAACATCATTTCACATTATTTCTTTGCTCGGTTAAACACACACACACACACACACACACACACACACAGGAAAACACACACACACACACACACACACACAGGAAAACACACACACACACACAAGAAAACACACACACACACAGGAAAACACACACACACAGGAAAACACACACACACACACTTTATTGGCTATTAAATTCAAATAACTAAATTATATTTAGGGCATGTAGTATTAGGTGTGTGTGTGTGTGTACGCTGGATGGCACTGTAGACCTACTCTTGCTGTTAAACATGAAATTAATAACAAGTCATTTAACTGTACTAAGTAATAACTAAAGATTTAGATGAAAAATAATCGAATGATATAGGAAACAAAACAAGTTTTTTTTTTCCCCCATAGAAGAAACATGTTAGGAAGGCTCTTCGATTTTGGGGATCTCCAGCCTCATTCATAATCTTCATCTCTCTCCATGACAGGTGTTTTCATTAGCTTTACCTTTGGTACATTAAGCTTGGCATTTACAGAACAGCATGGGCTTCAGCTTTAATATCACAGAGCTCATGTCAGTAAAGCAGCATTCAACCCAGAGAAAACATGACTTCCACATCCTCAATCAGCACCAATCAATGCACAAATCCTTGCTTTTGGTCGGAAATTCTTACAGCTGTCTAAAACATTTGAGAAATTGAAATCGGCTTGTTCAAATGAAATATCCCTGACCTTGCTCGATACTTCGGGGAAAGAGGAGGGAGTTAAATTTGTCTCTCGCTGAGGTTTCTGTGAGACGCTCCTAAGCAACCAAGACGACTCTCCTGAGTTTACCAGGCAAATCTGAACAACATCTTGTGTGACAAATCTAACTTACCACTAAGCAGTTATCAGCCTTGGCCCCTTTCTTTTTCCAAGTGTCCAGGACATATGTCCGCAGTTATAAACACCAAGACCTTGTTTTAACCCTCGCAAGGTGTCATGACTAAAGAGCTGATCCACTGTTCCATGGCCTGGGTGGAACCTGCATAGTTCCTCTTTAGTCCTGGAACAGACAATTCCCAATGGCTGAGGAGTGTTGTTCCTTTATAATTGAATACATCATCTGGTTCCTGTTTTTAAAACTATGTATCCCAAAGGCACTTTGTCAGATCTAGATGGAACATTGAAGAGGTAAGTTATCCACATAGCCCCAACCTTGTTCAGTGCCTTTCTCTCCTCCAGCCATGGCACTTTGAAGGTTGATAACCACACTCTGAAGCTTATGCCAGATCTTTTCTTCACCTATCATAATACAGTGCCCGTGCATCAGGGAGGGTTAAGAGCCATGCTCAAGGCACAACATGCAGTGCTGGGGCTTGAATTCCTGACCACCTTATCAGTAACCCCAAGCCTGAATGGACTGAGCCATCTTTGCCCTGGGTAACTGTCCTGAGTTGACCGGGGAAATGATCATTTGACAGATCTGACCCTCACTTTACCCAAGAATCCTAAGCTTATAGTCTCAAATCCTATGATACAATCACAAGATAATTTCCCTTTGGCCCAATGACCCCTTGTACCAAGTAAGCAACCAAACCATCCAATAGGAGATACCTTCTCAAGGACCTTCACCACTTTCCTGAGACTTAAACCTTATGACAGCAACCCGATTGTCTGCAAGACTGTAAGACCCTCATCCTGGGACTAGTGAGGACCCACACTCCTGTAAGAACTATGAAGACCAGCTATGATCAAGAGGGTTGTTTTCCAAACACGCTATTGTTAATGTGGATATATACGTGAGTCTGACTATATCTAGACCCCCATACCATTCCATCTAGCAAACTTTTTCATTATGCTTTCCTAAATCCAGTTTCCACTGCAATGGTCCAGTCTGTCTAAGTCTGTCCATCAAGTGTTTGCCACTAGCCAACTGACATTGTACTTAACCTACACCATTGATCTTGCAGGTGATGAGCCCTTCATGTACAAATGTGTCAATATTGTTCTATTCAGTCTTGACAGGTGGTCAAGAAGTTGTATTAGGTGCATGAACATGAAGAAAATGAAAAAATTTGTGTCCATTTAAAAGTGCTATTATATAGATAACAAAACTACCCCTCCACCACATCCTAGCTGATTTGTCTTTCAGCCAGAACCATTAGATCTGATGGGCATCCACATAGCAAAGGCAAACTGATAGGTTTCTACAAATCTCTATGAAGCTGTTGTGTAAGAGGTCACCCACTGTGACCTCTGGCACTCGTGAGGGAAAATCAAATCAATCCTTCATTGACTCTGTCAGAGGGTGATGGAAAGCTAATTAAATGCCTGGGGCACGGCTGGTCATTTTATGAGTGTGTATCCAACGTAGGGCACATCAGGATAACAGACTCACTTGCACATATTGATTTGATGGAGGTTTTTTCACATTTTTGTTGCTTTTTTTTTACACAACACAACAAAGCAATCCTGGACTAAAGCAATGAATGCAATTTGAATAGGATTTCTACAGCTTATATTCTAAAAATGTACAGTTTAATGCCTCTAAACAGTCTACAGGATAGAACTGTACACTATACATTGAACCAGGTTTACAGTAAACAATCGTTATGGCATTGAATGTTGCCTGATTTGGTTTGGACCAAAGTATTCATCCAAATCTGATCTTCAATCAAGTCTTCTCAGCTTTAATAGCAAAGGTCATAGCGTTGGACAGCAAGACACCAAGATGGAGGACTCAATCAACTATGAATCTGAACATGAACATGTCCTGTTTTATAAATTATTTATTAGTAATATAATTGAGAAATGCAAACATATACATATATATGTTTGAAGTATTTTCAATATTTGAGCCAGACCACAATGAAAGGACAATTACAAATTGTTTTGTGGGTGGTAACACTATGGTGTACTTTTGGTTTGTTGGCATCTGCCATTGGGCATTGTCCGAATCCTTTCAGATCAATTTCTTCATGCTGTAAACTCTGCATTCAGCAAGCTTGTGGAGCATTCACTACAGCCAATGTTGTGCACAGAGAGAAGCTGTGTTCATACTATCCATCCGTAGTTTTGAAAATAGGAAAAACCTTTTTTTGCAGAGAACATGAACACTGTGACCTTTCTACCTGTAGAACACTCTTTATTGATACGCAAGTTGCTTATTTTGGTCTAAAAATGGATTCCAGGTTTTTTGTTTGAGATTTCGGACGCCTAATTTCGCCCTGAAGATCTTCCATTCTGTTATGAAAAGAAGATTTGACAAGAGATGGATTTGCAAATGCTGATTGCAAATCAAATGCTGAACGGATTTGCGAACGTTGTTGTTATCCGTTAAAGATTACGACAAAATCCAGCTTGGTTTTTCCATGATGAATAAACAAGACTTTGCAGCAAGTACATTAAGCTATATCAAGTTTTATTTATAGCAGAATTTATTAGAATATAAGTCGAACATGTGGCTGTAAAAAAAAATGGGAGACTGGAACTTGTTGGGAAGCATCTTGGAGGAGGTGCACATTCACTCCACCATCGTGGGCAAGATCTGGCTCACCATCCTGTTCATCTTCCGGATGCTCGTGCTCGGTGTGGCGGCGGAGGACGTTTGGGTGGACGAGCAAAGTGAGTTTATATGCAACACGGAGCAGCCAGGCTGCAAGAACGTCTGCTACGATCAGGCTTTCCCAATCTCACTCATCCGCTTCTGGGTACTGCAGATCATCTTTGTCTCATCTCCTTCCCTGGTGTACATGGGTCACGCTTTGTACCGTCTCAGAGCTTTGGATAAGGAGAGGCACAAGAAGAAGCTTCAACTTCGAGCTGAACTGGAAGAGACCGAGTTCTTGCTGGAGGAGCACAAGCGTCTGGAGCGAGAACTTCGCAAGCTAGATGAGCATAAAAAAATCAAAAAGGCTCCTCTGAGAGGCTCTTTACTACTCACATACATCATCCATATCCTCACCAGATCCGTGCTGGAGGTGGGATTCATTGTGGGCCAGTATATCTTATACGGAATAGGGCTGGATCCTTTGTTCAAGTGCGACAGGGTTCCTTGCCCCAACACTGTGGACTGTTATGTGTCCAGACCAACAGAGAAGACCATCTTCATGGTCTTTATGTTAGTCATTGCTGGGGTTTCTCTGCTCCTGAACCTGCTGGAGATATCTCATTTGGGGACCAAGAAAATCAAACAGGTTTTATCTGGTTTGCGATTCACAGAGGAAGACAGTCTTTGCAAAGCAAAGCAAGCAGCGATGGGGGATTTATCACTGAGGAAAACGGCAAAAATTAGCATTCAGTCTGGCCCAATGGACCCTCTGTATTTACCAAATATGGGTTCAAATACCATGATAGCTGAGCAGAGACATAGCATCTTTTCAGGCACGACTCTTCCGGTGTCTTGTATAATCCAGACACGTCAGGACATCCAAGGATTCATCCACAATGGACGTCTTCAAAGTCTAACAGAGCAACATAATGCCGAGGATGATCAAAATGATGACCTGCCTCCGGAAAGCAGCACTGGTTCATGTAGAGACAGCAGACTTTCAAACTCGGTCCAGCAGTGTCATGAGGGTCAGCTCACTCAAAGGCCAAGCCATAGTGAGATATCAGGCTGCATCCATAACACTATGCACCGACCGAGCCATGTCCCTGAGCCAAATGAGGATGGCACAGACTCATCAGACAGTGACTTCTACCCTCACCCCAGGAAGGCCAGCTTCATGGCACGGATGCCATCAGACAGCGCCTCGGACAGCCCGTCCTGCCCCAGCACCAGGAGCTCAGAGTCGGAGCTTGGCTCACTTAATGACCTACCCATGAACCCACCACCGGGAGGACGGAGGATGTCAATGGCAAGTAGAGCCAAAAGACACACGGCCACTGACCTGCTGGTTTAGAGGCTCAGCTCTTGTAATTCAGTCTTCTGTGAGTAGCTTGTGACCTCTGTTAGACAGAGGAGTTTCACAATATAATTTAACAATCCATTTGCTCTTTAGTTCATTTTTTAAGGTTAATAATTTTCTTAGGGTTTTTTTTTTTTTTGGTAATGATTAGTCATTAAACTTTCCTGGCAGTAAATATTAGGACAAGGGTTCCTCATTGTTCGGTCCAAACCTTTTGCTAAAATGTGCCTGCAGAGAGAGAGTTAGTCACAATAATTCGACTCAATATCAAAATCACACTTATTCCTAACAACTATTTAGTCAGTTTCAATATTTTTGGATCCTGAGGTGCTTTAAATATCCAGCCTGAATTCCTTAAAATGTATAAATCCTTGAATCAAAATAAGGTCCTTGGTTATATTCGTGTAACCAAATGAACAATATTTTAGAAGATAGATATGAACCAACTGAACAAGCAAGCAACAAGTTGGTGGCTTAACTTGGCAACATAGCTCTGAAAGTTAAGTCAATATTTATGTGAGGAAAGTTACTCGTATTCGGAGTTGGGTTAAGCACCAAGTCAATTTTTTTGGCTGCATCTTCAAATTCTTAACATTTCCTACATGTACACTAGCTCACATCTTGAGTTTTCAGATGGATTCAGATGGATACTTATCCATTATTATAGGATTGAGAGGATTTACTAAAAATCCAGTAGGAATCTAGTACATTGCTGCATGCATGTATAGTCTAAGTTGTAACCATCACACTGATTATGTAAATCGACTTGTTTTTCCTTTCACAACATGGCTTCCGTTCTCTTTATTAACTCACCTGATCCATTTTATTTTGCACAAAATATAATGTAGCCAAGATATATTGAATCTCGGCCAATGAAATGGTATTGCTTGTGACACATGTAGGCTCCGATATCAATGGATTAATTACTAATGTGATGTGTAGGTATCAATATTGCCCTCAAATGGCATTCCAGAGGTTTTTGAGTGTATTTATTTCTCAGAACAGAATTTAATGGGGAATTCAAGGCCAGATGAACAACTAACTCCATAACTCTCTGAGCAGCGCTTATGTCTGTGGATACATCTCAGTTCTGAATGCTGAGGAATGATTAAATCCTCACTACACACATAACTCAGCTCTGAATAATATGTATAAGTGACACAGAGTTGATATCACTAATATCTGAGCTATTTACATGATGTAGCCACAAATGTACTGATTAAAATCAAGCAGAAGGATGGTATATAATGATGAATTTATTTGGAGGTTAACGGTTGGTTTAACTAATATTAAACTTCAATTTCCCCGCCCTGTGCACTCTTTGTCTTTTGTCTTTCAGAGTGTATTCTTGGATATCTCTTCCATCATGAAAAAGTGATAAGGATGACACAATAAACCAGAGGACTAGACGAAGGCCGCTGGGGTATCAACCACGTTTAACATGACTCTCCCTCTTCTGATAAGAAGGAACATGATTCTAACAATTCTTGAAGCGATGCTGAAACACTATACATTTTATTCATTTTTAAGCACCTTATAAGATACTAAGTCCTGCAAAACAAACAGCTTAAACCATTTTCTCTGGCTGGAAGACGGAAAAAAAAGTCATTAGAAATCTCCGTGATGCTGTGTATGGCTCTTGCAATTCTGAACAAAATAAATTTGTGTATATATATATATATATATATATATATATATATATATATAATGATTTTCTTTTGTCCTAAATATACTGTGTAAGTCACTCACACACTTAAACAACCGGACTAATTCCAGACTAGAAATATCAGGAAGTAAAAAACTCAACAGAAATATGTTTATTATTTAAACCTTGATAAAGAAGAATCTGGGAAAACATAAGCATCGACTTATGTCTTGTTTACAGTAATAGAAATACATGTATAAAAATAGCAAAGAAGATAAAGAAAGTATTTTGAGCGTCAAAAACTCCTTCAAACGGTTTGATACGGTGTACACCAGCAAACAGCTAAGCCGAGCAACTAAAAAAAGACTAATCACAAGATTGTAGGCTATTTATACCATGGTGTTGATGAACAGCTCTGACAGTAGTACTGCTCTAAGACAAGTGTCAGATTTATGAGTGCGCTCATTCTTATAGATCATTCTAACTTTTTCGTAAACTTATACATTTTACCAAACATGCTATTGCTGCTATATGTTACGGTGTTTAAATAGGACATTTCACCAAAGTGTCCCGACTTTTATCATATAGATATGTACTATAATGAAGATGTAACAGAGTTTATATGGTATATGAAATAAACAGTCAAGTTGCAATAACAGGAATGCACTGTGCTCTTAAAATATACAGAAATACAGATATTAATCATACGATGTATAATTCAGGCTGCACAATATATAATATTTATTTTACTGATAATATCTTACTAATAATGTCCATGTATATAGTATGTACAGTACAATGGGAATTATGTTATGTTATGTTATGACCACAAGATGGCGCTGCAGTCTCATTTCTACTGTCCATCCATTGTCTATACCCGCTTTATTCCTAATTAGGGTCACGGGGGGTCTGCTGGAGTCTATCCCAGCTTACATTGGGCGAAAGGCAGGGGTACACCCTGGACAGGTCACCAGTCCATCACAGGGCCATTTCTACTGTACTTCTCTAAATCTGATTTTAATAATGAAATGCAAAATAAGCTGTCTTAGTATGGTTCCTATTTGTTTAAAAAGAGTCTGAAAATCAAATTCCCATAATGATTTCTTCACTATAAAAGTTTTCCTCAAGGCTAACGTTACTGTAGCTAGCAAGTGAAAGCATTTTTTTTTTTAGCATTGCACTTTTTGTGTAAATAGTATAACTAAGCTAAACTTTTATTTTAGCTTCTCACTTTTACTTCCTTCTCTCTTTCTCCTCCTCCACCTTTCTTTGTCTCAGTGCTCAGTTGTTGTACCTGAGCTCTATATATAGCCACCCCACCACTATAATAAGGCTACGATGACAGTTTTGGGCTTTCAGAGACACCAATTTATGCCCCTACTGTCCTTTCATTCCTCTAAAAAATAAAGTAGGACTCGTCTGTTAGACAGGAAGGGTGAGATGAAGTCTCTCACATCATCATCATCAACATCATGAGCATCTGTGTCTGGAGACCTGAATAGCTCCATCAGGCTGAAAAGCTTTCAGAGGCAGCACAGGGAATATGTGAAACTATACTACATTTACAGATATGGATATAAAGCAAAGTTAAAAGACATTCAAACACATGTGAGAGTCTTTCATAACCTCATGTGTATGGTTCATATGGATAAAATCTCTATATCACTGCTCTATAACTACCCCTTAATATGAAATATAATCATTAAAATGTAAACAGATTGACGTCTTAATCTGTTTTCTGTCTTCGATTATAGGTTATGAAAAATGTCCTCTAAAATTCATGCAACCCTGCTACAACATTTTGGAAATGTTTATGTAACATTTAGGAAAAATGGGCAAGCGTAAGGATTTGAGCGAGTTTGACAAAGGGCCAAATTGTGATGCCTAGACGACTGGATCTCCAAAACTGCAGCTCTTGTGGGGTGTTCCCGGTCTGCAGTGGTCAGTATCTATCAAAAGTGCTCCAAGGCAGGAACAGTGGTGAACCGGTGACAGGGTCATGGACGGCCAAGGCTCATTGATGCACGTAGGGAGCGAAGGCTGGCCCGTGTGATCCGATCCAACAGACAAGCTACTGTCGCTCAAATTGCTGAAGAAATTAATGCTGGTTCTGACAGAAAGGTGTCAGAATACACAGTGCATCACAGTTTGCATAGCTGCAGACCAGTCAGGGTGCCCATGCTGACCCCTGTGCACCACCGAAAGCACCAACAATGGGTTCGTGAGCATCAGAATTGGACCACAGAACAACGGAAGAAGGTGGCCTGGTCTGATGAATCACGTTTTCTTTTGCATCATATGTGCGTCGCTAATCTGGGAAAAACATGGCACCAGGATGCACTGTGGGAAGAAGGCCAGCCGGCGGAGGCAGTGTCATGCTTTGGGCAAAGTTCTGTGGGAATCCTTGTGTTCTGCCATCCATGTGGATGTTACTTTGACACGTACCACCTACCTAAGCATTGTTGCAGACCATGTACACCCTTTCATGGAAACGGATCTCAATCCAATCGAGCATCTGTGGGATGTGCTGGACAAACAAGTCCGATCTATGGAGGCACCACCTCACAACTTAGAGGACTTAAAGGAACTGATGCTAACATCTTGGTGCCAGATACCACAGCACACTTTCAGGGATCTAGTGGAGGGTCGACGGGTCAGGGCTAAAGTGGGAGCAACACAATATTAGGCAGATGGTCATAATGTTATGGCTGATCGGTGTATGAGTAATTTTTAAGTGAATCATTAAGTAAATGCCAGTTGTATGGACAAATCTGAACCACATTTTGTGTGTTTGCCAATTGTATTGCTGAAAAAACTCTAACAGACTTCTAAACTCTATAAACTATTACGGATTTGACGGCAAAATACAGCAAAGAAACCTTGTACATAATGAGATATTGTTGTCTGTGATGGGCTAACACATTTTCCTTAGATAAATGTTTCAAATTCTACTAGGAAATATGAATTTCTATCATTTTTGAAGGCTAAAAGGTACGTGTGAGTAGAATCATACCTATAGCATTTTGCCATTAGTATGAAATCACGTGTTTGATCTTCGAGATGCTTTAAAATGGCCTCTGCTCTGCACTCAGCACTATCCACTTGTGTCATATCCTGAAAATGAAAATGCTTTCTGCCATAGCCCTTCAAGTACCTTCAAGACATTATATATATGGAGTGAATTCTAATGGGTTTCACCACAGTGCTCACTAATAGTGACCTACTAATGGACGTACTCATATACACACACAGTGGAATCGAATATGGCTTCAGGATGCAGTTGGTCTGACCAGAATTATGTCAAGTACAGCCAATCAGCCCAATCAAACTCTTGAAGTGTATGTGTGTGTGTGTGTGTGTGTTCTACCAAATGAAGACTTTCAGTAAAAGAAGATTAAGAAGATAGGGTCTCCATGCCTATTGCCATGGCAACGCTCATGTCTGCTCATCTTCCAAGAATCGACAGAAATAAACTCATATCTGCAGTGAGTCAGTGATTTAAAATAAATGGAAATGGAGTGTACACACTGCTCTTGCTTCTAGGGCCTGGTGTGTAAGACACGATCGATATAAATACCCAGTCATGCATCCTTGAGAGACTGAAACCAGCAGCATCATAAGTAGTGTGCTGGATCCGGGTCAGGATTTTTCTTGCACGGTCCAGGTTAAGGGAATAATGTACGCTTATGTGTGCATGTAAGAATATTTTATAGAACAGAACGGAACAGAATCAGCATGTCCATGAGCGGCATAGCAAGATAGACATTTCTTAAGGACTCTAACAAAGATTCCTGTAAATGAGTCAAAGCCATAAGATTCTTGTGGAGTCCCACAGAGTAAGACAATAAGTGCAGACTAAGTGCCAAGTCAACACAGTGCTGTGGTTCTCCCTGGCAAATTCAAACAGCCTGCTGGACAGAAGGCACTGATGCACTACTCACGTTCCCACACTGTTCCATATTCAGTGATGCCTGCTTTCCCCAGGGTGGTCACAAAAGCCTAGTTTCCAATTCACTACTTCACAGTATACAGTAATGCCGTTCTTCCTGAGTCGATCTGTTACCCCAAGGCTATCTGTTCTTAGGCTTTTGGCCCATCACCAACTGACCAACTGTGATCTAGCTCTGAAATCAAAACCCACTAGTCTTGTATGTCTAAAGATTTTCTGTTTTGCCTGATTCCTAGGATTTTTGCTCCAAAAGTTGCTACACATTCATTCGCCAAGTTGATTGCTAACAATTATTGGCTCCTGATATGTTCTGGGAACATTTGTTTGAATTTTGGTTCCTGTAACTATTGTATAGTGTTAAAATATTGTTTCCAGATACTATAATGAGAACAGTATAGGAACTTTCTGGAAAGGAAAGTTTGTAATTACTTACAAGAAAAAATGTAGCAGAATGCAATTTTGGCAAAGTTTGGCAAATAAGAGAACACTGTGTCTTAAATTTGAGGCACATCACCGGCACATCACTCATAAGCAAAACAGAATGTTCCTACAATGTTACATGATGTCCCTAAAGAACCGCTGAGGAACCACTATAGGGGGGACCCTTTACTGTGTTAATAAAAATAACCCTACGATTGCATTTCAGATATTTATATGAATCACCATCACAAATGGTTCAGTATTATCATACGTATTAAATTGACCCACAGTATTTATTTATTTATTTATTTATTCAATTATCTATTTATTTATTTATTCTATAATCAACTCAGAAACTACACTGACCTAATAGTTCCTCATGGGCCCTTGATTGCTG
This sequence comes from Hemibagrus wyckioides, assembly GCF_019097595.1. Classification (NCBI taxonomy): domain Eukaryota; kingdom Metazoa; phylum Chordata; class Actinopteri; order Siluriformes; family Bagridae; genus Hemibagrus; species Hemibagrus wyckioides. The sequence continues at coordinate 3,453,776 of NC_080718.1, read as the reverse complement.
TTGTGGAAAGGATATTATTTACTGCCCAGTGTCACCCAAATGAGGGTGAGGTTCCCTTCTGAGCCTGGTTCCTCTCAAGGTTTCTTCCTCATATCATCTCAGGGAGTTTTTCCTTGCCACCGTCACCACAGGCTTCTCATTAGGGATAAAATAGGGATAAAATAGTTAATAATTAATTAATAATTTAATTTTCTCTTTGTTTCTCTACTTTTGTAAAGCTGATTTGAGACAATGTCCATTGTAAAAGATTCTATACAAATAAATTGAATATTTATTTATTTATTTTTTATTTTTATTTTTACATTTTTTTTATTTATTATTCTGGAACTTTCCTCCAACTGAATCAATTTCAGTTGATACATTTTACTTTAGGAAAATAAAGTTAAATGTTAATTCTACAACAATGCTTTAAAAAACAAAAACAAAAAACAATTAAAGTTAACTATACCCAATCAAATGACCGGGTATAGTTATATATATTATTTATATTATATATTTATATTATATATATTCATATTTATTATATATTTATATTATATATATTGGAATCGTTTTATTGTAAGGAACCGACTCTTGGGAATCGAATCACAACCGCAAGCCGAACGGCAGGAGCATCAATGTAGGTAGATGTTTATGTGCCTGTTTTACGAATGTTGTTCATAAATTAGTATAGCAGTATTTGCACACCAATAAATGAACACAATCAAGTTTAACTTTAACAATTTAGAACACAATCAATATTCACGGTAAAAAATAATAAAAATACTACACGGAAAATACACTGGTAGCTTATCGCTAGTGACATGGAGGTTGATTTTAAACAGGCGATTACGATATCTACCAAAAAGGACCTTCGAGATGAAGATAGTCTTATTCCGCAAATTGAGGTCGCGTCTCGAATAGACCCGTCCTCCCTACGTGCAAGTGCACTCGCTGGTTTCTGACACGATGGCTTTTGTAGACTATGTAGTGCTTTATTTATTTGATTGGCCTCCGTTTGGAACACTTCCGGTTACAGAGCGCTTGTGTTAGTGTTAAACACAGCACGAGAGTCACTTCCCGCAATGTAACTAAAGGTAGTTGTTGTTGTTGTTGTTTATTGTTTATTAATTAATCTATATTTAAAATCTATCGCTTATTCATTTATTCTTTGTTTTCATTTGTGCCTTCATTCGTCATTTGGCAATGTTAGACATAGCTTGCCATTGTGATATTTTAAAAAATAAGATTAAATATATATATATATATATATATATATATATATATATATATATATATATTATAAATATGTAGAATTTCTCATTCCCAGTGATTCTCTGTGTATTTTTATTTTTATCATCATCATCATAATAATAATAATGCAAAATGGCATGCACTTTACATTCAGATGGCTGCCCAAGAGAAATCCAGGCCATCCTGTTAATAATCAGCAAAGTCCAAACAAGTGCTGCAGTTTAATGAACTCAGGAAAACAGCCTTTTCTTCATATGATCAGGAAAGCAAAGTTAAAGATTTGTATTGCAATGTGCCTTGACTGACCATAAGACCAAAGTCTTGTCGCCCGGTTCACTGATCTTCCCACAAACCACTCCATACTGGTATCCTGCAGTTTTGGAGATGCTCTGACCCAGTTGTCTAGCCATCACAGTCCGGTGCTGGTCAGAGTCTCTCAGATCCTGTACGCTTGCCCATTTTTCCTTCTTCCAACACGTCAGATACTGACTGGTCACTTACTGCTGATTATATCCCACATCTTGTAACAAGATAATCATCTTTATTGACCTGTCAGTGGCTTTAACGCTATGACTGAACATAACAAAAAAATAAAATAGCATGCTCCAATCAGTCTCAGAAGAATGCAGGCAGTCTTCACGCCCTCCTGATATATTATGTCAGAACTTTTTCCATCCTCAATTTGAAATAACAACGTAATAAAAACAAAAAACAGCTTGCCATAATTTAGTTGCATAAGTATGCACACCTCGTAATCTACTACATAGTTGAAGACCACTCAGTCTTTTTGTGTGCTGTATTTTCCCACAGAAACATCCCCTTGTGCACAGCACAGTTCAGGTCACCACACAGATGTTGAGTTGGATTCAAGTCTCAGTCATTCAAAATCCTTGGTGTTCTTTTGCTTAAGCTCTTCTGGTGTTGATTTGAATGTATTGTCCTGCTGAAAGGTGAAATTCCTCTTCATCTTCAGCTTACTAGCGGACACCCAAGGCTTTGGCACTAGAATCAAGCTATTCACGGTTCCCTTCAATTCTGGCTGGAAAAGAAGCAGCACTAAAGCATGATGCTACCACCACCATGCTTCGCCGTGATTATGGGGTTCTTTTGGTGATGTGTGTTTTATTTATTTATTTATTTATTTATTTTTGCACCAGACATACCTTTTTTTTTTGCCACATGGTTTGGGATGGCCATGAAATAAAACCAGAGTGAATGTGTGGGTTGTTTAGAATGGAGAAGATCCCAAAAATGTGGAAATAATAGGAATTAATAAAGCAGCATTTAGAAGGTAATAATAAAAGGAGTGGTGTATAATGAAAAAAGAAATGTTAATGAGTGAAGAAGTCTTACACATGGCCTTCTTTTCAGCCGAAGCATATGCAAACGCTTGTGGTCAAAAGCGCATGTAAATGACACGCCTTCACCCCAGACACGTTTCTTGTATTTCACTAGGAATAAACAACATGACTGAGAAAAGACTTCAAGACACAGCGGTCAGAAATAGTGCAGACCTTCTGGCCGAGCTGCCGTCTGTGAGATGGGGCTGCTTCCTTGGAGAATGACGAGATTTCGGCGCAAGATATGCCTCGCCTTGACTGCACTGGCTCTTTTCTTTTTGGTCGTTATGAAAATCCTGTCTCCGGATGACAGGATACCGGGCGATGGCATTGAATTCGTTCCTCAAGAAGACGGAGACGGTGAAGGTGGTGGTGAGGTTCACATCGTGCCCAAGACCAGCGTGATCAAAAAGACATGGAAGGAGAAAGTCGTGAATGTTTTCAATAGAGGCACCCCGAGTGAAGAATTCCCTCCTCCAAATTACAACGTACACGTCTTCTACTACACGTGGTACGGGAACCCTCACTTCAATGGGAAGTACATTCACTGGAATCATCCTCTCCTGCCACACTGGAACCCCAAAATAGTGCCGGAATACGCGACCGGAATGCACATGCCTCCAGACGACATCGGTGCCAGTTTCTACCCCGCCTTGGGGCCGTATAGCTCTCGCGACCCTTCTGTTATAGAGGCTCATATGCAGCAGCTACGCACAGCAGCCATAGGTGAGACTGAGCTTGTGAAAGAAAAAGTTTTCATTACGTTTCTTTTTAACGTTCTGTAACAGCAGCTCAGGTTGTATTTTTGTCTGCATGTCGAATCACAGCTTCATATAAACTCTGTGTATACTTTTATACCATGTACTTGTACGCACTTCTCCAGTGGAACCGCTGTAACACACCATTTTATGCTCCTTCACGGCTGTTCAGGTGTCCTGGCAGTGTCCTGGTACCCGCCTGGAATGAAGGACGATAACGGCGAACCGACCGAAGGCATTGTACCTTTGATTCTGGAAGTAGCCTCAAAGTACAAAGTGAAGGTAGAAGTGTTCTCAATTTCATATCTTATATTTTTATTTTTATTAATTTATTTACTAAATGTAAAAAATTTTTTTTTACTTAATGCTTCATCACGATCTTCAGCTAATTGCATTTTATTTAATTTTATTTGTCATTTTAACGATCAGTTTTATTTTGACGCTATTTTTATAACACGAACATGTCTTTGCATTTCATACTACACAGTAACGGCAAAAGTTTTGGGACACCTCTCCAAATCATCGAGTTCAGGGGTTGGGCTCGGCCCCTTAGTTCCAGTGAAAGGAAATCTTAATGCTTCAGCTTCATACCAAGACATTTTGGACTTTGAATTTCATGCTCCCAACTTTGTGGGAACAGTTTGGGGATGACCCCTTCCTGTTCCAACATGACTGCACACCAGTGCACAAAGCAAGGTCCATAAAGACATGGATGGGTGAGCCCTGACCTCAACCCGATAGAACAGCTTTGTGATGAATTAGAGCGGAAGTGTTCTATCGGGTTGAGGTCAGGACTCTGTGCAGGCAAGTCAAGTTCCTCCACACCAAACTCACTCATGTGAGCATGAAATTGTCCAAAATGTCTGAAGCTGAAGCATTAAGAGTTCCTTTTACTGGAACTAAGGGGTCGAGCCCAACACCTGAATTCAATGATCTGGAGGGGTGTCCCAAAACTTTTGGCAATATAGTGTAAATATGATTGCATACGTGACATAAATATGAATTTGCTGATCTCCCCCCCCCCCTTTATCCAGGTGGTATTTCATATTGAGCCGTACAAAGGACGTGATGACAAGAGCATGCTTGATAACATTAAGTACATTATTGACAAGTGAGTATAAACTTTCAGACTATCGTGTTGAACGTCTCATTTGAAGTCGGTTACGTAATCTGAATAAGATGAAAAAGAAATACAGTGAGGGGAAATAACCACTTGTGGTTTTGTCACTCAGTGAATATGACCCAAAAAAAGGAATGATTTATGAAATGAGTGATCTGTTGCAGTTCTCCTGTTCACTTCCCTAAGAAAAGGAGGATCCTACGGATACAAAATCCTTCATAAGTAAGAGTTTTGACAAATTCAGGAGAAACCGGCAAACCCTGTCGTCTTGAGATATCTTGAGAACCTGGCTGTATTTTTGAGCTTCTTATCTTTGCTCTTGAGAACGTCCATCTCCTCAATCTCCTCAGATTCGGCCCCATGAGATTAAATTCTCCTCTAATAACACGACAATTATAAAAGCTCACTCCTGAAAATCATCCCCATGGCGTCGTAACCAAAAGATCTCTGTTTTTACATAACCTGCAGGTGGGCTTGCAGACTTGTTTTTGTATTTGTGTGGTTGTGCGGTTCAGACAGTTTCCTCCACGAAGGAAGGAAGCTGCTTGCAACATGCAGTCTAGATTTTTTTTTTCTCGGTGCTCTACATACGAGTCTGGACGGAGCAAGAAAGAAACTTGCTGCCTATTAAAAAAAGGAAAAAACACACAGGACAGGAAAAGCAAGAGAAAGACCACACAAAAAAAGAAAAGCATGCAATTTCTATAATTTAGAATAATAAATTATATTAAAGTGAAGCTTAACTGTGAACATAAATAGCAAGATCTTTGATTCATTTCCTTTAATAAACCATCTATTCCTTACATACTGAGGTTTATAATTTACGCTGACGTGTGATTTCTGTTCGATCCGCTCCAGGTACGGAGACCATCCTGCTTTTTTCAGATACAAATCAAACAGCGGAAAGCTTCTTCCATTGTTCTATATTTATGACTCCTATTTGCAAAGTCCAGCTATCTGGTCACAGCTTCTGAAGAGCACCGGGACGAGAAGCGTCAGAAACACGGCATACGACGGCATCTTCATCGCTCTGCTCGTGGAGGAGAAGCATAAACACGAAGTCTTGTCCTCCGGCTTCGACGGCATCTACACGTACTTTGCGACTAACAGCTTTTCCTACGGTTCCACTCAAAGGAACTGGAGATCCATTAAAGCCTTCTGTGATAGCAACAATCTGATTTTCATCCCCAGCGTAGGTCCAGGCTATATCGACACTAGCATCCGGCCCTGGAACGGTCAGAACACGCGGAACCGCATCAACGGCAGGTATTACGAGACGTCTCTGAGAGCGGCGCTGGAGACCAGGCCCGAGATCATCTCCGTGACTTCGTTTAACGAGTGGCACGAAGGAACTCAGATCGAAACGGCGATTCCTAAAACAAGAGGTCAGACTGCTTACTTGGATTATCTTCCCTACAAACCGACGGTGTATTTGGACATTACGCGCAGGTGGGCGGAGAAATTCAGCAAAGAACAAGAGAAATGGCTGCAGTGACTCGGATATACATTCCAGTATTCCGTCACCTCGCTCGGTGAAGGTCTGTCAAACGTCGTAAATGACGGCGAGAAGGATTGGTCTCCATAACGTCTGCGAAACACACCAATACCACCTTACAGTTATTTTATATTGTTATCTGCAATACCATGAATGCCCTGTTGCGAAAGAAAATTCGTCTGTTCAACAGATTATTGATCACCTTTGATTGTCTTTTTATTGCAGAAATTCATTTCTAATGAATTAGACCTCACGCTTTGGCTAATGAAATGGCAGGAATTCTGTAAAAATGCTAATCAGTCTGAATTCTGGAAAAATCTCCAATAAGTTGAAATACTTACAAAATTCGAAATATATTTTACCAATCTGAAGTGCAGATGTTTTTATTAATTACGCTACTGTCTAATCTCACCTTGGGTATCTTCTGGCATGTTGTATAAGATGTCTAAAACCTCAAAATGACCTCTGATCACGTTCTTGAAAAGCTACATCGAGGGGAAATAAACATTCGGACATGTCCGTATTTGTTATTTTAATTTTCATGAATCCGCTTAAAACGCACACATGCTGTATAATTGCTCTAAAGTTGTGCATGGACCACAACATTTACGACTATACAAAAGGTCCAAAAATGCAGATTTTCTTCGAGTATGTTGTTAAAGGCCAGCTGATTTGACTTTGGAGACACCCACAAATCTCCATAAAAGGCAAAACAGCAGAAATGACTAAGGAAATGGTTTCTCAACTCATGTCTGTGGTTAGGAATCTATTATTTTCAGCATAAAAGACAGAATTAAGTGAGGTGAAATAGAAATGATGTGAAAATATGAGTCTAATGTATACAAATGATCATGGACACCGATCACGCAGAGAAATCCCAAAGACGCTCGAATCCTTCACACCCTCCTTCCTGATGCCATGCCAGGAAAAGAAACAGGAAGTGAATGATACTGCACCGAGTTGCTCTGTATTTGCATAAAGTTAAACTTGTCACAACTTTGCCACGTCCACGTCCGATCGCCAACGTCTGCGTGACGCCAGAAGTCGAGAACTCTCGTTAAAAGTGAAAATGTCCTACATTATGGAGCGGAATTCTAATATTTGACAATATCTTTCTGAGATTCAAAATAAATGTTTTCCTAAGGATAAAAGAAAGCTTTTCATCCAACAAGTAGCAATTCTACTGAAGTTAAAGGAGGATACAATATTATCCTGATAGTCATGACACTTCTTTTTGTTTTTTTAAAGGCTTCTTTTTAAATAAAAATCCAAACAAAGTGACTCCCTCCCATTCTACTGTCCACACGTTTCCACTCACGGTCACACGTCTGTAAACTGACGCAGGTTGTGGAAAATGTTTTTTTGTTTGTGGTGAAATTGGTGAGTCAAAACATGAGCAGCCATTCACCGTTTCCATTCTAAAACATGGCGCGTGACAGACATGCTGAACGCGCTGCGAAATCACACACTAGCAAGACTAAAGTTACGTGAGGGAATAGTGAAAGGTTGTGGCTTATTAAGGAAGTCGGTGACAGCGCCGTCTGTGTTAGAAGATGTGTGTTAAACCGCTGTTTAACGCCACCGTCTTACGTTAATCCTTCGCCCACGCAGTCGTGTGATCCTCTCAGTCTGATAAACAATACATTTTTAAGTGTAGTTATTTACAGTCTTACATTTTGTACATCTGTTTTGTGGCTTTTAAGCCCCAGGTTTGAGGTCATGATTGAATAATGGGCTTGCAAATTCTAGATACATTTATTTCAAACGTAATTTATTTTGTGAACAATTAAGTCACTACACTGATCAGGCATAACATTATGATCACCTGTGTAATATTGTGTTGGTCCCCCTTTTGCTGCCTGACCCGTCCTGCACTGTGTATTCTGACACCTTTCTATCAGAACCAGCATTAACTTCTTCAGCAGTTTGAGCAACAGTAGCTCGTCTGTTGGATCGGATCACACGGGTCATCCTTCACTCCCCAAGTGCATCAATAAGCCTTGACCGCCCATGACCCTGTCACCGGTTCACCACTGTTTCTTCCTTGGAGCACTGTTGATAGATACTGACCACTGCAGACCGGGAACACCCCACAAGAGCTGCAGATTTGGAGATGCTCTGATCCAGTGGTCTAGCCATCACAATTTGGCCCTTCATCAAACTCGCTCAAATCCTTACGCTTGTCCATTTTTCCTGCTTCTAACATCAACTTTGAGGACAAAATGTTCACTTGCTGCCTGATATATCCCACCCACTAACAGGTGCCATGATGAGGAGATCATCAGTGTTATTCACTTCACCTCTCATTCACAGAATGGATATAATGTAACGTGCTTTATAACACATATTTTCCAGCTTTTACATCTAGTCCATTTAAGTCCATGAAGAAGTCAGTAAATAAATAAATAGTCATGGTAGCGCAAACCAATTCCTTTTTCACAGCTTGGTTTGAATCTCAGCTCTGCTTACTGCCTGGTTCTGTTCTGCCTCATGTTCATATAGATTTCCTCTGAGTTCTTTCATTTGCTCCTGAAATTTTATCCCCTCTTGGATTGTGTAAAATTTGTTGTGAGGCTTAATTCAGCCTATTTTTTAAAAAAATGCAACTTCCTCCAAATCATTGAATTCAGGGGTTGTTTTCCAGGGTTTAGTTCCATTGAAAGGAACTCTTAATGCTTCAGTATACCAAGACATTTTGGACAATTTCAACTTTGTTGGAACAGTTTGGGGATGACCCTTTCCTGTTCCAACATGACTGTACACCAGTGCACAAAGCAAGACATGGATGAGTGAGTTTGGTGTGGTGTCCTGACCTCGGCCTGATAGAACACCTTTGGGATGAATTAGAGTGGAGACTGTGAGCCAGACCTTCTCGTCCAACATCTGTGCCTGACCTCACAAATGAGCTTCTAGAGGAACGGTCAAAAATTCCCATAAACACACTCCTAAACCTTGTGGAAAGCCTTCCCAGAAGAGTTGAAGCTGTTATAGCTGCAAAGGGCGGGACGACTCCATATTACATTCATGTGCATGTAAAGGCAGACGTCCCAAAACGTTTGGCAATACAGTGTAGTATGAACAATCAAGCTACTGTATGATCAGTGAATGTATCAAAGGAAGTGTTAGAAACTAGCTTTTTGGCGAACATGACCTGGACAGAATGAACTTTTTTTTTTTTTTTTACTTCAGGCTGTGTTGTTTAGAAGATAGGAGAACGTTCCTGTGTGTGTGTGAATGTGAAGGAGGACAAGAGTACACACTGTCCTCATGAACATCTGCTATCACGCACGAAAGCAGTGTTTGCTCTTTGCCACGCATCACACACTCTCCAATCGTTAGTTGCTGCAGCGAGTCTTATTTGCATAAAATTAAACTTTTCTCACCTCTGTTGCGTCACTGGTCACGCCCACATCTAGTCGTGAAAGCATGCTGCCTCTCAAGTTTTTCAGCTCTTACTGAAAACCAATTGAATCTTGTTGCCGCGAGTCGCTGTATGTGTGAACGCAGCGTGAGCCTGGCCAAGTGGAATTCTTAAATGAACACGGCTTTCTTACACTTCAATATTTATGTGTTTAAGAGTGCAGTAACGCACTCAGGAACATTAGTAATATTAGGATTAGGATTAGAATTAGGATTTTCATGAAAGGTTCCTGTCCCGATGGATAAGGATGGATCAGCAACAGTAAAAGCTCTCTATGGTGAAACGTACTTGATTTGCTTTTAGAACCAATGAAATTTTTTTTTTCTATTCTAATAACCAATCACACGAGACTACGCCCTGCATGGAAAATGGTATCATCTTGGGGTTTTTTTTTCCACAGAGCAGTTTAAGGTCACGGCTGTGAGTGGCACAATAAAGAAATTCTTTGATGAAGAAAAGAGTCTCTGTGTTACTCTGCCTTAAGGAATTTCCATCACAATATATCTGTGTGTGTGTGTGCTGTAATGGACTAGAGTCCCATCCATGTCGTATTCCCATGTTGAACACAGTGTTCCCTTGGATAAGCTCTGGATTCCTCATGACTGATAGGAAAAAGCACTTCCTGAAGATGAATAAATAAATACATTTACATAAAATGCATTAAATAATGCAGAATTTCGAATTACAAAAATGCCTGGAGACAAAGGTCATGAATACACGTATTGACCATTCATGAACTGACTAACTATTATGTATTATTTAAGAGTATTTTGAAGAGGATATAGTTGTTATGTCCAAAGTCAGAGACCATCAAGTCAGGGACCATCAAGTCAAACTCATGGTGAAAATGTGCAGTACAAACAGCCAGACACACAAAATCACCTAGATCTTCACCAGGAAAACCAGCACAAAATCCTGCATTCTCTTTCTGTGTTATTTGTGAGCCTTAATCATGACCTGCATTCATTTTTTAAAACAACAGACACGAAAAAGTCGGTCACACAGGAACAGGGGAATATTACTGAAGACTGCTTGAATTCAGAGCAAACCTCAGGAAGAAGCTGCTTCTTGTTTGGTTTCCATGTGGCTTTGGATATTAACCTGTTGTTCCTTTTAGGCCATTAACATCCATTAGATCCTCATGGCCTAATAGAACAATTCTCTTCCTTTATTCACATCCACCAAACTGGCAGAAATGGGGGAATGGATAGAGGTGGCGGTCACTGAATAATAATAATAATAATAATAACAATAATAATAATAATAATGCAAAACTTACAATTAGATTCATTCTTGTTTATCATAGTCTTTATCATTGTGTTGGGGAATATAGATTATAATATTATCTATAATATAAACATCTAGCTCTATATGCTATCTCCTGTTATTTATTTATTTTCATTTTAATCAAAAGCATGAAAATGTTGCTGCGTGTGAGCGCGAAGCAAGCTGAGCCTCACAGCACAGGACCGCATTGGAGAGCCAACAGACAAGCACACAAACGCACGCACACACACACACGTGAGCGCGCGCGCGCATAAAGCCTATACCGACGCATTTCCGTCAGCTTATACTACACAGCGACATGTCTGTTCGTCAGTGGTCATGGTCTGTCATGCTCGGAGAGGCAGGGAAAGAGCATGGCTTGGCGATGCTGGCTCGGGGCTTGCAGTGTTAGCCCACCTTGGCTGGGTTCTCACTCGCATGCGCGCGCTGTGTGGGAGAGCTGCAGAGATGGAAATGGACGGATGATGATGATGATGCTGCTGCTGCTCCTTTCTTTCTCTCCTCTAGGTTTTCTTTCAGCCAAGACAAGGCGATGGTGAGTACAGCTTGTATTATTATTATTATTATTATTATTATTATTATTATTATTATTATGCCCATTTTTGTGTGCGGTGGGAAATATAGAACGGAGAAAGGGAAAACGCGCACGTGAGGATGCGACCTTTTTTTCTCTCTTGTTTCTTCCGCGGTATGGCTATTGAAATTATGAAAATCTACATGACCGCAATTCGGACACAAAAGATAGGTGAAGGATACAGCTACCTATATACAGCTATCTATATTTGGCTATAAATCAGTATAGCCAAATATCTATCTATCTATCTATCTATCTATCTATCTATCTATCTATCTATCTATCTATCTATCTATCTATCTATCTATCTATCTATCTATCTATCTATCAATATACACACAGCATGGTGCAACCCGAAAATGCAATTCACATTTCACTTATATTTGCGTAATATAATGGGAAAGAACCCTCGTGCACTGAATACACCATTGCTTCCCGCTTCTGTAATAATTATGAGCTGTAGCTAATGAAATGGCTCGTGCACTCATGATAATGAAATGCTGTCCGTGCCATGCTTCCCGGTGTCATTTGTTTTCCCTTTTTTCCTCCTACAAAAACACGTGAGTCCACTGCGTGGCCCAAATACTGCACACAATTTTTTTTTTTTTTTGCAAAAACATTCCTCAGGATTTTCTATTGCTTTCTTTTCACTGCAGTGCCATTATGGAGTATACAGTACATGCAAATACAATCAATGTTCCTATGGATGTGTGATATTGTGATTATAAAGTGCCATTCATTGTCGCTGGTGTGTTTCCATCAAGTGTGTGTCTTTGTGTCTTTTTAGTACGTATGGTTTAACTATCAGATCTCAGCATGTGATAGCAGCACAGTGCATAAATTCATAGAGATGCAGGTCAAGAGCTTCACATAATGTTCAAATCTACTGTAATATCAGATTTGAGAGAGAGAGAGCGAGAGAGCGCAATGAGCCTGAATGCAGGGTTTTGAGTGATTTGCTTTGACACAGGATGTGAACATGATCAGTTAAGTATTTTCTTCTCACGCTTCTCACAGTACGAAGACAGAAGGAAAGAAAATGTGGTTTCTGAGGTTAATGCTCTTACACATTAGCTGCCACTTTTTCTACCCATCTGCTCCATCTACTCCATGTTCTTAAATAAACTGAATAACTGAATAACTCTGATCTGGACAATATGTTGCGAATGTGATTCATCATTGATCTGTTTGGTACTGGAAAAAATAAATAAATAAAATTCTTTATATGTTCATTATACAATGTAAGCTATCTGTGCCATCTGTGCTATTCCTGAAGATGGCAGTGTTCCCATTTACTCAAGTGAAATCAATGTTATTGTTATCCCTCCCATCGTGATGTATACAATGGAGTGAGATATTGAGATATTGATATTACACACTGTGCAAATAGACACAACCAGCTCTATATAATATGTAAGGAATGAAACATCACAGCCATGTTGTTGTAAAAAAAAAAAATAAATAAATCAAATCAATGGTAAGTGTGAGCCAAAATAATAACTTATGACTGAAAGACAGACATTCTCGTTCTGGCGGATTCTCCATATAGAGTGTGGCACAAAATATTTCATAAGAACTAGATTTCTGGAATAAAACCTACTGTTATAGAACAAAGAATAATATTTAATCGTTGCTATGGTGAAGGATGGAGATTTTTATTGAACATTTAGGGAAGGAGTCTCCAGTATTAGCGCTTTGTAACATTTTTCTACTACTGAAACATCTTCAGGACAGACAACTTTGGATTACTGACTTCCATAGACAGTGATGACAGGAACTAGTTTAAAACTGCAACGATAAATGGATAAAAATTAGATAATTAGATAAATTAGACTCGTCTTCCTTGGATTATTTGAAAAAATGTAGTCACTGGAAAAACTGTTGTGGAGGAATGGAAGAAGGAAAGTAACTCTGATTCGCGTCGGCCCATGTGACACCATCCAATCGTTTATTTCCTATAACAGAGCACATGTCCTTTGTTTCACTTATTAACAAAAACCTTATTCTGCAACAAAGCTCTTTTTTTCTTCAGTTCATGGACTATACCCTGGCCTGAAATTCTTATTGTGTCATGTTGTTTGTTTTCCTGTTGCAAACCAGTGCACGTAGAGAGCCAATCTGATTGATTTACCCTTCAGGATTCTGAAACTTGTGGCCAAAGAAGTGCACAAACAATATAGATCAGTGGCCACTGAGTGCCAGCCTGGACTTCTTTAACCCTAGCTACAGATTCCTGGCAAATTCCCAGCCATTTCCAAGCCAACTGTGAGGTCTGTCCATTGTTATGCGCCTGATGGAGCTCTATCAAGAGCTGACCATGGGGCATCCATTTACATTTCTGGCATTTGGCAGACGCCCTTATCCAGAGCGACTTGCAATTTATATCATTTTGTACAACTGAGAAACTGGCTCAGGGGCCCAGCAGTGATCAGGAGTCCAATACCACTAAGCTACCACATCCCCACCTATCCCATCCTTGTATCTTGCCCAGAATAGAAATATCAGGACTGACCCCTGGAGCCAGTGCTGGGGTGTAGTGTCTGCAAGTGAGTGCCTTGTAACCATGCCTTCCATATAACCCTGTTACACTCAACCCAAAATAGTGATGTGGCACCATCTTGTGGGCTCCTAACTGCACGCTCAATGGCAGTCGTGTTGCCTTAGACAACCTTGACCTTTATGATGAAAAGGGTATTATTCCAGAAGGGTGTTTTAAAGAGTAACAAACTATTTGACTCTTTCAGACTCAATGAAATGATATAATTATCGGTTCTATTATTCTTTTCAATAGGGACCTACACTGAGAAAACTATTCAAGACATTTACAAGACTGGACCAAATGAAGATTCCAACGTTTTTAACTCTTCATAACTACATTTCGTTTTGTTACTGTTAAAAAAGCACTGGCCGAAGCATCTGCTTTGCAAAACCCTTTCTGAATGACTGCAAAACTACCAGGTAAGCATTTAGGAGATTATTTGGTCATGTATTATTTATCACACTTACTGCAATAATAATGTTATATCTTTGAATTTTTCTAAAGGCCAGAGTATGCCATCTGCACCTACGCACAGGATTCTGCGACCCCTCATGCTTGGCACCTTCTTACTGGGCTGTTTTGTGACTCTGTTTTTGATGTACCTCAAGCCGTCCACTAGCTGGTTATCGGGCCCTGTTGAATCGGAAACATCCACGGCTCGAGTAAAGAGCCTCCTGTCCAACAGAAGTGAGCAGAACCAGACTACGGTGCTCGTCTGGCTCTGGCCATTTGGGGAAACCTACGACCTGAACGTGTGCAGCTCCCTGTTTAGTATCGACAACTGTTTCATAACCGCTGATCGCAACCTTTATAACAAATCTGATGCGGTCGTCATCCATCACAGAGATATTAGCACAGATCTGTCTAACATGCCACCGGCGTATCGGCCTCCTCTGCAGAAATGGATCTGGATGAACCTCGAGTCACCATCGCATTCATCCCAGTTACCCGGCATCGAGAACCTGTTCAACCTGACACTGAATTACCGTCAGGACGCTGATATTGAAGTGCCTTATGGCGCCATTGTCGCCTCTCAAGGCGAGGAAGGCTTTGTACCCCCGAGCAAGAACAAGCTGATCTGCTGGATTGTGAGCAACTGGAACCCGGATCATGTACGAGTGAAGTACTACAATGAATTATACAAGCATGTGGAGATCCATGCCTACGGCCAAGCATTCGGCGAGTACATATCGGACCAGGACTACTTCCCCACCATCGCCAGCTGCAAATTCTACTTGGCATTCGAGAACTCGATTCACAAGGACTACATCACGGAGAAACTGTACAACCCGCTTTCAGTTGGTACGGTGCCAGTAGTTTTGGGCCCACCGAGGGAGAATTATCAGAATTTTGTCGAGGGCGATGCTTTCATCCACGTGGACGACTTCTCCTCCCCAAAAGAGCTGGCTGAATATCTTTTATTTCTGGACAAGAACGAGGAACTTTACTTGAGGTACTTTGACTGGCGTAAACACTTCAAGGTAAAGAAAGCCTATTTCTGGGCTGAACACACTTGTCTAGCTTGTGATTATGTCAGAAGACACAATGAATACAAGGCGTTTAATAATCTTGACAAATGGTACTGGGGTTAATCTGGACATGTGCTGATTGGCTGCAAATGATGTAAGAGGTTGATACCATGTTTTCCAGGCTATAAGACACATTTGCACCCCCCTTAATGATGTAAGACTAACACAACAAACTGCCATGCATGTAAGTATTTTTGTATGCGCCCATTTGCAAATGTTCTACGGTAACCCATATACTCCAAACCTGCTACATTCCCAGTGTTACCTTAGAGTTAACATTTAAAATTGTTGTTAGGATGGATGCAAGTCTGTTTTACATTGTGCAAGTTTAATCGTTCCTAATCAGGGGTGGCTGTACCAGGCTAGTACCAGTCTGGTTGACAATTAGGTTCAACAATGAGAACTTTAAAACAAAGCTATTGTTTGGTGTGATTGGTTAAACCAAATGGCGCTTTGACGCGGTAACTTTAGGGCACATTATTTAATCCCACCGCTTGCTACATCAGCTCTTGAAGGATAATTTACTCTTACCTTGTGGTTAAACATATCTTCAGAAAATAACCAGACTGAATTAACCAAGCACCCAAGCCATTGACTTGCTGACATTTTCTCACATTGTGCAACAATTTCTTGGCCATCGACTGCTGAAGATGACGTTCTCCCAAACAGCTGATTCGGTGTCATAGTGTCTTAAGACTTTTGAGAAACAAGTTCTTGGAATTTTTTTCAATTTAGAATGCTAATTGCTTAAAAGCAGAATGTCGTTACATGTCGTTGTTGCGTCGCAGGACTGTTGTGAGAGAATAGCAATCGTATAGTATGACCTAAAACACTGATAGCCCGCAATCTGACAGGTTTGAATGACATCATGTGACACACTTTAACATAAACTTATAGGACGTTTGTTAGTGCACAGTGTAAAGCAGACTTAAGGGACATTTGTTGGCACTACTGAGGGAGGTCAGAGCTAAAGCAAAACAGCTCAGATAATGTACAGTATATCTTGAGCAACACAAAAACGAAATTTGTTTAATATGAGCACCATTTCAGAGGTGATACATTTCAAGAAAACTTCATTTAATTTGGTTTCTAACACAGTAAAGCATACAGAATTTTAGGGGCGTGTGTCAGTAGGTCAGTGAAACTTATTGCCCGGAAAATATGGTAAATCAAAACGTACGATGATCAGCGTTATCTGCTTAGACTGCTCTGGTTTATTTTTGTAAAAAAAGAAGCGGATATTAATTTATTTTGATAGTCATGCTGAGCACTTTCCATATTTATTCATTTGAATGCAGAGAACATATTTTATTATGTGATAACCTTTTGTGACTGTTTTGGTTCCTTAATGCCATGTGATTTTTTAAATTATTATTATTATTTTTTTTAATTGTCATTCCACGTTCACATCCGGTTGACTAAATGACTCCAGCTGAGAACATAAGTGTTGAATAGGAACTATTTGTGGATTATTTATTTCACTATGATATAGTGTAGGTGTGGTGTTCGTCAAGTATGAAGTGTTTACAGATGTGTGAATCGTGTATGTGTTGTCCACTGATGTAATTAGTGTAGTGTCTGAATTAGAAGTTTGTTTTTGTTTTTGTTTTTTTTGGTCATAAATTTCTTTGGATGTTTATTTGCACAGTCATGGAAAGATAATGATGTTGCTAAAGCATCAGTACGCTGTTATGACGTATAAATCAGCCAGAACGTACGCTTTGATCACCAGCACTAATGCTATACTCTCCTAACAACATACGTAGAAACATGCAACACGTCTTCATACGTCAGAAATGTTAGCTTTTGATGCGTGTAGGGAAAGTTTCAGAGAAGACAGGAATACAGGTTTTACTGTCATCCGACATACTCGGGCTTCCTGGATACTGCTTCTGATACCGTATAAGATACCAACGAGCCTAGTGCATGTGGTTGCGCTAAAAGAACAAGCAATAGTTCACGAATAACGATCAAAACGATCAAAACAATAAAATAGCATATCCAGAGGAGAAACTGCAGTATCTTGTTAGAAAACCTGATAAAAAAATCTTAAATTAAAAAATAAAATAATTAAGCACAACGAGTTGATTGCTAGCAGCACACATCAACATCTAATACTGCAGTAACAGGTAGCTAGAGCAAGAAAAAAACATCTACATAATAAATAAATAAATAAATAAATAAATAAATGGTCCATTGTTTAAAACTGTAGAGCTTTTTGAAACAAAACTCGTTGCTCTTCATCGCAACCCTATTCGATTCCAAATTCTCAAGATGCACACAAGTGAGTTTGTCGTGTAAATGAATTTGAATAAATCTATAAAGTTTCTGTTCGATTAGAAATGTCAAAGGAATAGACTTTACTGAGAGGGATGAGTAAAATATCTCGATTTCAGTTCTATTTTCTTTGAAACAACGATGCACTATATTATTACTAAAATTTAGCAAAGGCTAAATCCAGTGAAAGAAATTAGCCAAATTATAACAATTTTATGTTTGTAGCATTTTAATTAATTTTTTTTCATGGTACATGATCACACCAGTCCATTATCCCACTCTTTATTTATTATTTATTTATTTGTATTTTAAGTTTTGTCTAGCAGAGTGAAAGAAAAAAAAAAAAATGAAATTAAGAGCACAAGTCTATTATGCAAATGTATGCATGTGTGTTGGTTTGCACATTACCCACGCACATTCGTAAGAGATTAGGATACGAGGCCCTGTTTTCTGAGGGGACGTTAATGAGAAAGCCCATGGACTTTTATTGTAGATATTGTTCTTATGAAGAGAGAAATGTAGCTCTGTACTGCTCTATTCATAGACACTAGCTTAGCAAACGTGTTCAGTGCCAAAGCTTTTCCCTTGATTGATTGTTTTTCTCTGATCTTGTTTTACTGTGATTTTGCATAATCTTAAAAGTACTGTATGATAAAATTACACAGGAATATCATTTCGTCAGGAATGCACGCAGATTACTAAAGCGCCGTGCTTCGTGTTCCTCGACTAATTTTAGCTCAATGAGGAGATTCCATGATTGCTTTTCAAGACTGGACTGAACAAAACATGCATTTAAACAAAAAAAAAAAGTATAATCATTCTTTTTTAAAAGAATTTTAACCCATCTCAGGCAACTATCCTGTTTTTCTTTCCTTTTAAAAAAAGGGTTCTGACTGTATTTTTCCTTGCTTTGAATCACAGAACTGCCCAAATGTGTATAACTAGCAACATTAAATGCATCAGTTAATATCACAATATCATCAAAAAAGGGAGAAGAATGAGACTTCTTCTTCTCATAAACTTCAGGAAACTTGTATAATGACTTCCTGTTGATCATTTGGAGTTTTTATGGAACATTAATGAAAAATGCTGTTCTGTTGGACTGGAGTGGACAAATTACAATTTAATTTTTGTTGGGCTGAGAGGGGCAAAAACTATTTTTATGGCATTGGGATAGGCAAAAAATTGGACTGGAAGGTTTAGTTTTACTGCACTTGGATAGGCACCAATACAGTTTGTTGGGCAAGGATGAGCGAAAACTATTTTATATGGGCTGGGATAGGCAAATTTCAGTTTTTTTGGCATGGGACGGGCAACAGTACAGTTTTTTGGTTAAGATGGGAAGAAATACAGCTTTGTTTGGGTAGAGTGGGCACAAACTCTATTTTTGGGGCTGGGATAGGCAAAAAATTTGTTTTTTTGGACTGGGATAGGCAGCAATACAGTTTGTTGGATGGGCATGGGCAAATTACAATTTTGTTGGGATGGAATAGGCAAAAACTCTATTTTGTTGGGCAGGGATTAAGAGCAACAATTTTTTGGTTGAGATGGGCAGAAACATAGTTTTTCTGGACTGGGATATGCAAAAATACTGTTCTATTCTGATGGGATAGGCAAAAATACAGATTTGTTATGCTAGTATGAGCAAAAAAAATCTGTTTTATTCGGTTAGGATTTACAACAAGACAGTTTTATTGGGCTGGAATAGGTAAAAATGTTTGTTGAGATGGGCAAACATACAGTTTTGTTGGGCTGAGATGGGTAAACATACAGTTCTGTCAGCCGGGGATGTGCAAAAGCTCTGTTTTCTGGGCTTGAATAGGCATAAATGCTGTTTTGTTGGACTCGGTTGGTCAACAGTACAGTGTTGCTGGGCTGGGATAGGCAAAAATGCTGTTTTGTAAGTTATCTGTCTAAAACATGCAAACTGGTTGCTGTTAGGGACACTTTACCTGTGTCTAACTGTTATATCAGTGGAACACAAACAGCAGCCCAATCATGGAATCACCCACAAAGACATTCATCACAAAGAGCCAGAGCTCCAGCGCAGGCCAATGCTGATGCAGAGAGTTAGGACTCCGAGGTTTTGGATGCCCATTTTGTTACATAAATGCATTACTGTGTTCTATTATTGCTGTTTCTTTACTTTCCTCAAGCTGATGCTATTTAAAAAGTGCAGTTGCTTATGGTGTCCGTGTTGTGTCTGTATTTTGTGATATAATGTTCAATGCAAGACCTTTTTTTGGAGAAAATGTGTTAGTTCTCTCTCTCTCTCTCTCTCTCTCGCTCTCTCTCTCTTTCTCTCTCTCTCACACACACACATACACACACACAGTAGACACTGTACAAATGTAAAAAATTTTCTGATCAATCTATAAAGTTTGCTCACTGAGAATCAGCTTTGATCACATGATGGACCCTGTGACATGTGAGGAGATCGAAACTTCAACTGCTGGATGCTCTAAGCACAAACCAACGCACTGAAATAAACAGGAAATGGTAAAGAAGCTTGAATGTGAAAGCTGATAGGACATCCTCCGCGAGCAAAACAATAATCCCGAGAAAAATGTGAATGGCTTCAGGACGGTCTTTATTTATTTCTGCAGCGTTTTGTTGCACCTGTGGCGCTCAAACACTGACTCGAAAGAAGCCCCAGGGGTGACTCTGACTCGGAAAAAACCCCCACAACAACTTTTATATCTGGTCTTGTGTTTGAATACCAACTCTTTGTGAAAAAGGATGTTATCGCTTCTTCACTGGATCGTCCTGCTTTTCTTTTCCTCCGCACTCTATCTAGTTCTCTCTGTGAGGTCTTGGTTCCCTTTAACAAACTGTCTTTGCATTCAGGGTGTGTTAGTTTGTTAGTGTGTGTGTGCGTGTGTGTGTGTGTCTCCGAATCGAGAGCCCATGCTGCATCATATCCAACATACAGAGCGTTTCTCTATGCATTACGCGTTTGACATGTGCAACTGGACGGATTTTCTGAATCGATCATGGCAAGAAATTTTACCAAAACATTATTTGCCAAATGATTTAGATGTCTGATGTCTGTAGTGTCCTGAAAATAAAATGTCTGATTTTAAAAGTATAATCGTGTTCCAGTGTATTTAGTGTAAACACAGCATGCATGCACAGTGTAAAAGTTCACACCTTCCACGGTTCCTCTGTACGTTATTTTTGATTCATAGCAATATAGAATTGTTTTTAGAAATTAGGTTAAATACGTAATTTGCTTAAAACAGCAAAAACAAGATCGTAACACAGCAAACAGCAACAAGCAGTCTCAAAAGCTTGATGATGAAACACTGGAACCTTTAATAGGCTGCTCATCAGAGAGAATCGAGGCACAGGTGAGGTCGATGGGGACGTGTGATGTGCTGGGGCTGATGGGAATTGTAGTCATTTGGCATAACCATGACACTAGGATGATTCATGCTACAATATATTGGTAGTATAATACACTCCTATGAGATGTTCATTTAAATAGTCGTTCATGTATAATCAGATTTTTTATTGATTTAATGTTAAATTTTATTACTTACTATGAAAGGAAAAAATTACATATTTTCCAACTTCAGTCCATATTTTCTATCCCTGACCCTTTTTCAGGATCAGAGGCAAGAGGTTGTGTTTAAAGACACTTTCAAAAATTTAATCCAGCTGCAATTAAATCAGGTTTCCGTAATCTGATGGAAACGATTCCTCCGACACTGGAGACTCCTTTTATAAAATGCAAAATAAAAGTCACCGTATGAACAATTGCATGCCGTTTAAAAATCTCTTCACGCAAAGCGTCCACCGTACAAGTCCCCGTGTATGTTGTTGCCATGGAAACGATAACATGTTATATAACCCCGTGGTTTTCTCAGAGCTGCTGTTATAGAAAATGAATCGCTTTCTGACGAGGCAGATTCGAATAATTGCCCACTTTACCCCGTGGAAGTAGAACCCATCAAGTGGAATTGAGCAACGCAGCTGCTGCTGTTTCATTTTCAGTGACCTCCAGAAGTCTGAAGTGGTTTAGAGAACCCTAAAAATAATTCGAAAGTGATTATGGGCGAGAGATCACAGGTGCTGAGCGTTAAACAGCACACTCTGAAAGCCTGAGATGAGCTGGGTGCTTTTTCAGCCACGTCTCAGCTGGTATAAATAGTTCGACACATATAGCGTAAGCTGACAAACTACACCGAGGAGACAATATCGCCATGCTAACTGCCAAATTCTCCGGCTGTTTTTCGGAGACCCGAGTAGCTGGCATTTGAAGCTAACCGGTCTCCTGGTGTTTTGAACCTCTGAACTTTTTACTGAACTTTATGACCTGCATTGGAACTTGTTAGGAGTGTAGAAGTTAGAGAAAAGTTCGAGTTTGGGCTCTGTATGAAGTTGTAAGGAAAAAATTTATAAATAAAAGATCCAGTCAAAATATCACAATTCCAGTCAAAACACCTGCTGATCTTCTACACTTCAGACACAACATCCTTAGCAGCAGTGTCTGAGACAGTGAAGACAAATGAGCTATCTCCTGTTTTAAATGCTTTAACAGCATGAAAACAATGAAGAAATAATATGAGCTAACACCTGTGGAGATATTAGCATTTCACAACGCACACCTAAACTGTGGAAACAGTGAGCTAGAATAGCTAGGCAGATCTCATGATCTTTTCCTCATTTTACAGCAGGGAATTTCTATATTAAACTCGCTCATGCTAAGAAGCACTTTGTTAGATAGCTAAACAGATAGAAAGATGTAAGAATTAACATGAGTTAGCTAACAGACATTCCAAGCTAACAACAGTTAGCTAAGTTAGCTAGCCAGCTTACATAGTCGAAGCAGTGTTTAGTTCAGCTTAGCTTACTTGGTTTGTTAACTTAAATACAAAATAGAAAGCAAGCATTTTTCAGATTTCTTGTGTAGACTGTAGATGTGTAGAGATCTAGAATTATTGGCACGCTAAATGAAAATGAGCTAAATTAAATATGCTGTATAAAAAGAATGCCATGCACCATCTTGGTTAGTGTTCCTATTCCAGGAATACAGGGTTTGAGGTGGGAATTCTAGACATCTCAGATGAAAAACCAGTGAACTGAAGAACCAAGGACCGACATTTACACAGTGATTCACATCTAGGAGCAATTTGGAACAGAGAATCCACTGTGGGAAGAAACAGAAAACCCAGAAGGAACCGAGGAACCTGAGGAGAAAGTACCTTTTCTGGGTTCAGTCTGCTATAGAAGTACATACTGAACATAAGTTAAAATAAACTCCTTGTTTTCGTGTTTATTCACCAACCTCCTCAACCTCTGTGTTAATTCGCCAAGCCTCATTTTGTTTGTTAACCCAAAGGTCACAACCTCTCCAAGGTTTCTCAAAGCTTTAGCACAGAGTTGTTAGTTTATTCTGTGACAAGCTTGAAGATGACCCCGCCGTCTCCCGTCACTGTCCCACACTCTCTGTATGAGCAGCTCCGAGGGGGTCTGGATCTGTCTCGGGAGTCTCTGAAGAGGTTTATAGTTCTGCAGGATCATAAGGTTTTCGCGACTGTGCCTCCTTGTCCTCCGTCTCTCC
Organism: Hemibagrus wyckioides; assembly: GCF_019097595.1. Lineage (NCBI taxonomy): Eukaryota > Metazoa > Chordata > Actinopteri > Siluriformes > Bagridae > Hemibagrus > Hemibagrus wyckioides. Next base: position 3,430,637 of record NC_080718.1, on the reverse strand, counting down.
TGAGTGTATCCCGTTCCGGACGGCCGGCTAAAGCCATTACTTGACTCTGAGCGAGCGGATTGTGCTGGTACAGTCACCCGATCTCAAGCCAATGGCTCTCCACTTATGCTGTCAGCGCCTGCTTAAGCAGCTGTTGGGTATGTTAAACTGTGAAACTCTGCTCTTGTTGCACATAATCAGAACGAAGAAGCTGATGCATTAGCGTCGCTCATTTGATTGTCATCAAAAAAAAAGAGGTCAATTCATCAGATTTCTTTATTCCGTCCAACACACGTAGACAGATCAGTGAAACTGAGACGGAGGTAGAGTTTCTCTTCATCTCACGTCTCTTGATAATGACTCGAGAGACAAACGAGACATACTTTTTGAACGTCTCGCTCTTTTGACCTCATATACTCTCATCACCTCATCCAGATCCCAAAACTCAATATCATAAAGTATTTCGACTCTAATACGCTGCATATGAGGCATTCATAATAATTAATCATTTTATAATTAATTAATCAATAATTCATAAGATTATGTAAAGTATCAATACATAAGTACAAATATCAATATCAGTTACTTAAAAATACAATATCAACAAAACTGAGGCGCTAGCAAAACAAAGCAGCTTGACAAGCCGCTTATATGAGCTAAAGCCTGTGGAGATTTTTGGAATTACACAGCTAACACCTAGACTGTGGAAACAATGTATAGGAAAGCCACTAAATAAATAACTAAATAAAAAAATTAAAAATTAAAAAAAATATCCCTGTATCCCAAAAATGTTTTTGTAGAAGAGGAAAGGAGGTCATCCACCAAAAAATCAGTGTCCTGATTAAGAGGGCATTAAAATCAGAGAAGCAAGTTACTCAGGTTAGTGCTACCACAACCACGCTTCAGTGTGTGGATCATGCGCACAGGTCAGTTTCTGTGGTTTCCGTCCATCTGAGCTGATTTTAAGAATATTTGAATGATCTTATCAGTCCACTCGAATATCTTAGGAATGTATTAGTAGACTGTTCTAGATCCCGACTGTAAAGGATGTAAATCCTGCAACTGAAAACAAATCAGTTCACATTTTTGTTAAGGAATGAAGTGACCTGCTTGGAATGGCTGATATTTTTAGGCCAGTCAAAAGGGATATTCTCTCTCTCTCTCTCTCTCTCTCTCTCTCTCTCTCTCACACACACAAACACACAACCATATACACACGAGGGACACGCACAATGACAATGACAAGCTCGGTATCAGCAATGCCTAGCAACTCCGACTGTGTACATTTGTTTGTTTATTGTGACACTAGATATAATCCAGTGACACAGATTAATCAGATGGCAGCTGCATAACCGAGGGGAGCTAAAAGCCAAACGATGAAGGGGACGATCGAATGTACGCTTTAAAAACACAGCAAGGTCCATGTTAACATTTGGCATGCATGTGAAGATGAAAAGAAATGTGAAGGAGCCACTAAGGGAGGAGTAGAAGATCTAATCAAGAGGTCCATCAGGGAGAACTGATCTCTGTAAGTGTAGACGTGATAGATTAAACAGTTGAATCGCACTGCTGAGCTATTTTTTGCTCCTTTCCTCAAGCTGAAGTATTGATATTTTTTTTAATTAGCTCCTATCTCGTGCACACCGAAACAATGACGTGGTTCTCGAAACAGCTTGTAAATGCAATAATCAGCTCACCGAATGCCTTAATTACAGCATAAAACTCATGCTCTTTATTTTTACATGCAGGATTCTTGTTTATTCAGCCCTCGCTGCAGAATCCCCGTCTCTCGGAAATCTGGCGACGCAGAATTAGTTCACAGCTCGGTTCAGCTGACGCTCGGCCAAGCCGAAGCAATGTCGGTGGATAGTAAGACGCCTGGCACGCAGTCAGCGTTTGGCAGCAGTTCACGCTAAGCCTTTAGCGACCGCCTACAGGCACAGACGGGCATCGAGTGTCGGAGGACACGGTGCAATCAAAATGTCAGATATTTTGCAGCAAATGAAACGGTAACTGATCGGGTTATATGTTTATATGTATTACAAGCAAAAATATTGGCACTTGAATGTTATGCAACATAACAAGGGGTCCAAAAAATCGAACTAATGAGAATGTTCATCTAATTACACTGTTATTTATAGAAAATGAAAAAAGTAAAGCTTAAAACAAAGACGATGAAGATTGCAAGCTTCTATAGTGTCTAAAGTATTTACCCCCTTTTATGACTTCTACACATTTTGTATTGTTCCAGTCTGGAGCTGAAATGCCCTTCAATGGGTAGATACACAAAATACCAAAAAATATGAAATAAATTTGCTTACAAAGCAATACCATATGAATAAATCAGTTCTGGGACAATTATTCGCTAGCAGACATCACATACTTTGCTGTTTGGAGTCAATTTGCATGATACATCATCTAAATAAATCTGGAAGGCCCTAGAGTTTGTGAAAGAACATATGTAATCATGCAGCATAATGAAGCCCAGGGTGTCATTCAGGGTTTGGTTGTAAAATCCCAGAGTTAACATCAAGGCTACTATAATAGGCCCCAAAAATGAAATGGCACAAAGCACTTATTGTCTTCAAATAAGATCTTAATGCAGTTGCAATGACTGGGCTGTAGGGATGTGGTTGCTTAGTGGTTTAGTGTTGTGGAACTACTGTTTAGAAGGTTGTATGTTCGCATTCCAGGTCAGCCAAGCTGGGCCCTTGAGCAAGGCCCTTAACCCTTAATTGCTCAGTTGTCTAAAATGAAATAAAAGGTAAGTCTCTCTGGATAAGAGCATCTACCAAATGCTGTAAACATAAAACTATGCCTTACTTGAATAACATCTGGACCAGTAATCTGTTAATCTATACACTAAAGCTGTACGTCTTGGAATTAGATCCTGACTGAAAAATTGACCGGAAGCCCAAACAAAGTTTTGTACTTCATGCATAAAGATTTTCATCAACCAAACCAAACAAAATAATTCCCACCACACTGAAACTGTTGTTAATAAAAACCAATCCTATGTAAAATACCAAGCAACTTTTCAAGGCACAGCTAAGTTACATATAGCAACGCCCACAAAATTCCATAAATGGCAAACTCATACAGCGCTAAAAATGACTGAAATGACTGAAATGACTACTAAATTGTGAAGGAGTTCCTGCGAAATGTAGATCATGCTAATTGTTGCATCCACTTTAGTACTTCAGCTACTGTAAACACACACACACACACACACACACACACACACACCCTCTTCCTGTATTACTTTTAATGGACTCTTTAATGAGTACTACATTTATTATGTAGATGCTTGTGTACTGAATACATTTCTAAATGAATTTGTTCATATCCTCGATACACAGCAGTGCCTCATTATGCTCCTCAGCTTGTTTTTTAGTGTCTGGCCTTCTGGATGAACATGTTTTTGTCTGAGACACAGTTCAGCCTCGTCCAGCTTCGTCCGGCATGACAGTCTTGTTCCATCTGCTCTGTTTCTTCTATTTCCCCTGCTTTCTTTCTTTTAGGTGGAATTTTTTAATTCATTTCCCTGAGATGTTTCTTTTCTGGTTGTCACATGTTCAGCCTGGTGGTTTTTCCTTGGAAAATAAAACAAAGGAACCATGTATGAAATGATATATGGGTGGTAGGAGAACAGCCATAAAAGGTGTAGACATGTGCAGCGTGGTCATTCTCCCCAGAGATTTTAGCTAATAAAGGGACGGTATTTATAGAAGGTCTTTTCGATGCATCGTGTTAATCTGTAGCGATCCGACTCCTGGACATCACACACTCCATCCTCACAGTGCAAGAGCGGCTCTGAACACTCCTAAAGGTATGGTGCTGTCAGAATTCATTCTCTATTTTAAGATCTTTGGGGATTTTTCACTAGACTAGGCATCAAGACAATTTAATTTCATGCACTCTGCCGAAAGATTCAGTCGTAACGATTTTACTGTCGTTCTCTTCGTAAAGAGCAATGTCTACAGAACGATTTGACTGCCATTACTGCAAAGACTCGCTGCTTGGCAAAAAATACATCCTGAAAGAGGACACGCAATACTGCACCAAGTGTTATGAGAACCTCTTTGCTAACTGTTGTGAAGGTTGCTCCTTACCAATCGGGTGCAACAACAAGGTAAGAAATAGATTCTGACGTTCGGATTTCTTTATATTTTAAAATATTTGGCAAAAAAATGTAGTCATATTTGCAAAAATGTCACTTTTTCACCAGGAAGGTTGCTAAATTTTGAATTAAGCGACCTGGAAGCAGAGTAACAAAAAATTTTAATCCTATAATTTCAAATATTCATTGTTTAAAACATTCAGATTTCCAGATTTTGTTTAGATTTTCTTGTTATAAGGGTACAGAAATATTTCGTTCTATAGATGTGATATTCTAACAATGTCCAGTTTTCTTGTCGTCGTTATAACGTTATTTAAAGGTTACACAAACGTTTCTAACAACATTCTATGAACTTTTCACCCAAAATATATTCTTCATATCCTAAGAATGCTAAAAGGTCCGCTTATTATAACAACATTATTGAACAGTTACAATAACGATCCTAACAGCATCCTAGTAATTTTTATTTTTACCCTAAATACTGCATTCTTTGAACAACGTTGATATATTAACTTAGCTAATAAGAGTTATGCCAAATTTTAGTTGACATTTTGTTTTGAAATGTTGCTAAAGAATATGTGAGAATATGGCAATGCTAAGACTGCGTGTGACATTTGTGAGCTAGCATGCTAACAGTTGACCAGATGATTTGCTAGTTACTACAACAGACAATAAATGAGCTGTATGGCAAACGTTTTAGTCGTTGGAAAAGGCGGCTTAAGGTTAAGAGTGAAGGCTAAATCCGTTTCTTATAAACTGAATCACGTTCAGGTTCACTCTGAGTTACATAAGAGAGGATATTTTCAGCTAATCACGTCTCTCTCTACGTTGCAGGATCTCTCCTACAAGGATCGCCACTGGCATGAGAACTGCTTTAAGTGCGGAAAATGCGGACGCTCGTTAGCCGAGAAAGCGTTTGCTGCTAAAGATGAACTTCTGCTCTGCACCGAGTGCTACTCCAACGAGTACTCAGCCAAGTGCACTAACTGCACAAAAACTATCCTGCCAGGTAGGACACTAAACAAACCCGTAACTAAACCGAATGCCCTGAGCGTTTTATTCCTTACTTATAAACATGCCTGATTTATATAGTTCCACATAAAATGACATCGTTCACAATTAATCACGGCGTAGTGCCGGTATCCATGGAAACGGTCTCACATTTCAGATCCGAGACTCTGTTTTGGCTCTAATATAATCCTACTGAGTCGGTGGATTTTGAAAGTCGTACCCTTTTTTGCACAGCTCGTTAACTGATCTAACTCGTCCAACCAAAATAGCACAGAAATGATTCCACTCACAGAGCACGACAATATAAAAAAATCTGAATCACACAATTAACCAAATGGTATTGGTGTAAAAAGACAAGTTCGATCACAAATAATCACTCAAGGTATTATGGGTAATGGTACTATATGCACTAACTGTTTGCAAAACAAACCAGAGAGCTTCTTATAATAGTGCTGATTACAGGAAGCAAGTGTGTCCTTGCAGAGGCGGGTAAAAATATCTCTCCTGTTTGTCTTTGCGGTAGGCTCGCGGAAAATGGAGTACAAGGGGAACAGCTGGCACGAGACCTGCTTTCTGTGTCAGCGTTGCCAGCAGCCGATAGGAACCAAGCCCTTCATCCCCAAAGATAACAGCTACTTCTGCGTCCCCTGTTTCGAGAAGCAGTTCGCCTATCAGTGCTGCTCCTGCAAGAAAGTGAGTGATGCAACTGTAAAGGTGCCAAGAGGACGAGGCTTTCAGCGGAATTGGATTTCAGTGTTGGAATTTCACTGATATAGTCGCTGTGGAGTGCACTTTAGAAATGATATTAGATGTTCCTGGACACCACTTTCACACATTCTTCTGTTCTGATAAATAACTACCTTTAAAAAAAAAAAAGACCTTTTTTGTTACACCTAGTGGTCAAACATGGGAACGGCATCACACATTAACTAATGAGACCCATTTGGGCAGGAATTATGCTTGCCCACTGCTCAGTCTATTAACATTTTTTAGTCGATGAAATTCAGCAGGCAGGACAGTTGATAACAGGGTTGCCAGGGTATTCATATTTACACAAAAATTGCTCAAATCCACCAAGATTTTGTTTCTCTAGCGAAATATTCAGAAATATGTCTTCTAAATTTGGACAAACGGTCTGAGTGTGTATTGTGAGATGAATAAGACTGGGAGAGGAAAATGGGTATTATGGTGTGGGTGAAATTCACACATCACAACTGTAAATTGTTACCCCGTGAGAAAGGATGAGAAATACATTTGCTTCCATTGTCCGAACCTTTGCTTCCATTGGAAAGGTGATTTGTGCAGTTTTTGAGATGTACATGAGATGGGAATTGTGTTGAAACCTGGCAACCCTGGTTAATATTACCTCAAAAAAAGATGAGCACATGGTATCAAGTCTATAGTATATGTCGTGACAGTTTATAACAGGGTCTTAAATCTTATACACAACAGGATGTAGAGTTTAATTCCCATCAAGCAGGGGCCACACCAATCCTTTGTGGACAAGACTGAAACCCCTAGGTCTTTAGTGTCAGTTATATGTTTTATTATCAAATCTCGAGCCCCAGTACATCAGTGACAGTGACCTCTGGTGGTGTGGAGGGGTAACTTGTTTCTTTTTTTCTATATTCCGAAGTCCATTACTACTGGTGGAGTGACATACAACGACAAGCCGTGGCACCGCGAGTGTTTCACCTGCATCGGCTGTAAGAAACAGCTAGCAGGGCAGCGCTTCACCTCCCGAGAGAACTACCCCTACTGTCTGGAGTGCTTCAGCAACCTGTACGCCAAGAAGTGTGTCGGCTGCACCAAAGCTATTACTAGTAAGTCTGAAAAATCTGGTATGCACAGATATTTATAGCTATACGACTGTGTTATTTATCGTAAAATACCTAATATATATTTAGATGATCCCATATTCCCTATTTCCTGTTTTCCTTGGTTTTCTTCCCATGATCTCTAGTTTTAACCTTCCCTTCTTCTCTACTTCCTGTCTCACTATCTCACACATATCTAGACTCCAAGTTCACACATTTTCCTGCATTTCAATCATTCCTATGTTTCCTAAGTCCCATAGATCCTAATTCTTATCTTCTCCATAGTTCTCCATCATTTCGTGGGATCCTGTGTCTCCTAGCAACCTAGTTTCCTAGGGCCCATATTGCATCATTCCTAGTTGCCAAATTTCTTTTCTGCTCAATATAAATATCATATGAAAATTTCACATTTAATAGAAAATAACCATAAAGGGAAGGGAAGCATAAAGGGAAATGAGATGATATAAGAGGAATGAGGGTATACCTGTATACCTGTGGGTTAATTTTAATAAATAAATAAATAACATGTGAATAAACAACATGTTTGTGTGGTTTAGGTTTGGCAGGAGCGAAGTATATCTCGTTCGAGGAGCGTCAGTGGCACAGCGAGTGTTTCACATGCATGCAGTGCTCCGTGTCGCTCGTGGGCCGCGGTTTCCTCACACAGCGTGATGACATTCTGTGCACCGATTGCGGACGTGAGAAGTGAAAGAAGAAAACAAAACACAGATTTTGATCAGTGACGTGTTCTCATCTTATTCTTAACACACTTTTGTCTGCATGTCTTGGTTTAACCTATACAGTTGAATAAGCCTTGTTCGGACGGGATTAGTTTTGGGGTCATGTAATTATTACTGGTGTAACTTTTTTCTTTATTATTATTTTTGTTCTGTCCAAATCCACATAGAAGTATCATTCCCTTAGGATTAGGATACTTTCCCAAGTCATTTGAAAAAGATTTCTACCAAATTACGATTAGAGGAAGGAGATAAAGTTAGCGTTTATATCATTTCTCGCAGCTTTGTTGGTGAAATCCAAGCACAATACTTATTCAAACAGAAATGCACAGTATAATGTGATCAATTCTATCACTTCATCAGCAAGTAAAGTTTATTAGATAAACATTAGATGAAGGATGAAATCTCATCTCTAGTCTTTTCCTTAAATTGGCTGTTTTTTTTTTATTTTTAAAAATAATTCTATGCTCACATCTGGGTAAAATTTAGCATTTCTTTTTCTAAACAGATTTACAGTATAGTAATTATTATTCATATTAATTTTATTAACTGGTTTAGGAGATAAAAAAAAACTTACATCATGGAGATTTAGGGAAGACCCTGTTGACCCTGAACCTGAATAATGTCCTCAGGTCAGTTTTAGTTAGATTACTGTAAAGTTTAAACACAAATAGCTTCACAATGATGGTAATAGAAATGAATATCTGGTGTTATTTGTTCTAACTATACTCATAGAAATATTTATGGTTTCTTTGCTTTCATTAAGCAGCCATGTCAGTAGTCTTTGGATATATTTCCATTATTACATCACAAGGACAGCCAGACAATCATTATAAGCATGTTCTGAAAGATAGATATGATTTGTAATAGATTTTATTATATAAAATAAACGCCTTCTATTTTGTGTGATTTCTCTATCTGTACAAGAATCCAAACACATGAGCATGTCTTTACCATATGTGACGTTTAGACAAAGTGCTCCTAAAGTAAAAAAATAAAACATGATAGAGCGTGTGATGGTGATTATTTTTTTCTACATGTCCTGTGTGCAGGTTTTATTCCTCTTGAACCACAGAAATATACCAAAAGATGTTTTCTTTAAAAAAAAAAAAACTAAACAATCACACTTGAAATAAATATATAAGCAACATGAAGCAATTCCAAGCTTGAAATGTCTCAAAATGAGTCGACGTGTAAGGAATTATTATTGCTTAATATTGTTATATTTCCTTAATATCTCCTACCAAGAAAATATTAAATAAATGTGCATAAAAGTCAAGACATTTTATTAATTTATTATTAAGTAGCATTGAAAAATGCTTTATTTATTTATTTTTTTATTGTTATTTTTATTTTTATTTTTATTTTTTAATATATATATTAGATATGTACAGTGATGGATAGATATTAAGTAGTGTGTGTGCATGACCCTTTATTTTTGTCCCTCCTTTTTGGTTTAAGTAATTTTTTGTAGTATATCTAAAGTCTTAGGAATATCAATATTTTAGGAATATCAGTATTCTTTTTTACTCACAAGAACACATTAATAATTTAGAAGAATGGAAGTGCAAAATCTCCCACTATGTTACCTTATGACCGCTGACATTGTTGACTGTTATTTCACCTGCATTCTTTAGCGACGTTTTATATTGCCTAAGGGTGATATTTGCGCAAGAATTTCATCATGTGTCAGTGCTTGAAGCGCTCAGTAACAGGGCAATAAACTTGAAACTTTAATGATTCTAACAGTATCATAATTAAGAGCAGTAACCTAGCGTCGTAGTGGCTTTGGAGCATGAAACTGAAAATGACCAAAGAATATCTGCTCACTGACGGTTATAATGGTGGTCACGTTCCACATGATGTATATTACAAGAAGGTCAATATATTGTTCATACTGTCAGTATTATACACCAGCACATGGATGTATCTAATAAAATATCTCTCAGTGACTGAACTGAACATCAAGCGAAGGTTTTGGTTAAAGATTACATTATACGTTAGGGCAGCCTGGTTTTAAAACCATTTCCTGGAGTTAATAAACACACCGTCGACTTTTTTTTTTTGCGGCGTTTTACTGTGAGAGCGAGTAAAAAGTGCTGACGCTCGCTTCCTCTCAGGATGAGTCACATGGCAGGGTCAAAATACGCTCACAGAAGATTAGGACACTGCTAGCTGCCATTCAAGCTGGAACGTTGTATTTAAGGAATAGATCGAAGAGCTAGATCCAAAAAAAAAAAAAAAAAAAACCTATGGAGATCTTTAGTTCGTCAGTGGTGTTTGAAAAGGTGGCAGATGGCAAAAGAAAAGATAAATCCGTTATTCAGTGCATGGAATGCTCCTGTGACAACGTCTACATGGGAAGTAAAGATGGGGTCGTCCAGCATTTTGCTACAGGCTCAAAGACTGGAGAACGCCTGACGCTACGAGAGATAACAAAAAGACAGATGGGCCGAAGTGGAGAAATCAGCCAGTTGAAGGCAGTCCCAGTCCTGAACCACCTCCTTGTGCTTTGGGACAGCTCCATCACAGCGTTAAACATGTTCTGCCTGGAGCCCATAGCAGCCCTGAAGAAGATCCAGAACGTTTCTCAGTTCTGCCTCGGAGAACCCACGGTCCACACGCAGCAGGTTTTCGTTGAGCTTTTTGCCGCCTCCACCAAACGGAGAGCAGTGAGCATACACAAGGTGTGTGTGGACAGATGGGAGTGTGTAGGGAACGTGGCTCTGGCTCAGGATCCTGTGGCTTTGGCTGTGTATGAGACTTGCCTGTGCGTGGCTACGTGTGACAGATACATTCTTCATGATTACCAGACTCAGAGCGCGCTCGAGCTCTTCACACACAACCTGGGAAAGCAAAATGTTCTCGCAAAGCAAAGTGTGAAAGGAGAGTTTCTTCTAAATGGCCCAGGAAACTTGGGTGAGGATGTGATTTAACAAGACACAAAATTAAATAAAAATAGGAGCCCTATTTAAATGTATGAAATAGAAAATACCATTAAAAAAACAATTCTAAAGCTAATTAAAATGAGCCAATATTAATACATTTTTATCTAATAAATATTAAACAAATAAATTTATTTCCTAATTTGTGGCATATATTAACCATTAATAATTCTGTTTAATTTATAACAAATTTTCCTGTCATGATTGTACATGTGTGCAGGCATGTTTGTGCTGAAAAGTGGTATATCCCAGCGTCCTCCTGTGCCATGGCCGGATGGAGTGTTGGATGCAGTAGTGAACTTCCCCTATGTGTTGGTGCTGCAGAGTAAATCGCTCCACGTCTACAGCATGCTGGACCAGCAGCTGAAACAAACCGTTTTCTTAAATAGCTGCAAATCACTCCTCTCAAGCACAGGTTCAGTTCTGACTTGTAATTTAAGGGGAATAACAATGGCTTAGTGATTAGTATGTTTGCCTCACAACTCTAAGATTAGGGTTCTCAGGGTTCTCTGGTTTTCTCCCCAATCTGCAAGTATGTGTGCAATTGTGGCCTGTGATGTTGGCACCCTGTTTCAGTTCAATTTATTTGCATAGCGCTTTTAACAATGGTCTCAAAGCAGCTTTACAGAAGAATAGAAAAATGATGAAGTTACTATTTATCACTAACATTTATCCCTTATATACGGTGGCTGAGAAGTGCAAAACAAAATAACGAATCCAAAAACACAATGAAAATTCCAATGCAGGGAAAATTCAGATAAACTGGAAAAGGTTGGAATAGTTTGCGAATGGAATTCTTACCGCCGATTGGACGAGACATCTGTCACTCAGGATACACAGGAAGTAGGAAATTATGTATCTAACTTTATTTCTTGTACATGTGTGGAGTTCTGCATTTCCTTTAAACCATTTTTTTTTTAATTTAAAGTGCAACTTTAAATCTTTTCAAGAAAATTACCGACATTTATATTTATATTTATAATAAAATGGAATTCATTCAACTCTACTTTGAGGAAGGAGGTTCATATGGCGTGATTTTGGATGTACTGATAGAGTATCATGGGGTAAAGATTAATCTAAAAACACACCTGAAGAACGCAGGTATGTTTCTAAGACCAAACTATTAAAGATTAAAGGATGTAAGGAGCGTTATAAGAGCAGAGCTGTGTTCACACACACACCGATCCACTTTCTACTGCTGCAGCCTGCTGGACTTCCTGTAGATCCTGAGTGACAGATGTCCCGTTCCAATCGGTGGGAAGAATTCCATTCGCAAACTATACCTACCTTTTCCGGTTTGTCTGAATTGTCAAGGTGTTATTGGATTTGTTGTTTTGTTTTGCGCTTCTCTTTCACCGTACTAATGAGCCTGTGGTGATGGTGGCAAGGAGGAAAAACTCCCTGTGATGATATGTAGGAGAAACCTTGAGAGGAACCAGGCTCAGAAGGGAACCTCACCCTCATTTGGGTGACACTTGAAAGTAGATAATGTAAATCCAAATTTCTTTAAACGTTTATATTCACATTCAATTGTGCAACTAAGAGCTCCTGAGGAACTAATAGGTCAGCGTAAGACCCCTGGGATAGGCTCCAGGTTCCATGTGACCCTGTGTAAGATAAATTTTAAAGAAAATGATTGGATATTATAATATAAAAGACTCTGTGGATGATTAATGGTTCTAGATTATTAAATGATTCCACATTTTATAAAAGGAAACCCTCTATTCTCAGGTATTCAATCTAGAGATAGATCCTTTAAAGGTTCCACCAGAATAACAAACCCTAAGCCCACTCCAAGGTGCCCAATTATAACACCGATTTTATTATAATCATATCAAATTTATATTTTAGATTTATATGTGCTTGTTCAGAGTGAAGAGGTGGAGAAGGTACAGGAGTTTAAGTACTTGGGGTCAACAGTCCAGAGTAATGGAGAGTGTGGGAAAGAGGTAAAGAAGCGAAAGGGCGGAATGGGTGGAGAAAGGTGTCGGGAGTTCTGTGTGATAGAAAAATATCGGCGAGAATCAAGGGGAAGGTGTACAGGACAATGGTGAGACCGGCCATGCTGTATGGTTTAGAGACAGGGTCACTGAGGAAGAGCCAGGAGTCAGAGCTGGAGGTAGCAGAGCTGAAGATGTTGAGGTTCTCTTTGGGAGTGGACAGGATTAGGAACGAGTACATCAGAGGGACGGCTCATGTTGGACGTTTGGGGGACGAAGTTAGGGAGGACAGGTTAAGATGGTTTGGACATGTCCAGAGGAGGGAGAGTGAGTATATTGGTAGGAGAATGTTGGACATGGAGCTGCCAGGCAGGAGGAAAAGAGGAACGCCAAAGAGGAGGTATATGGATGGAATAAATGAGGATATGAAGCTAGGGATAGGTGGAGAGAGATGATTCACTGTGGCCTCCCCTGAAGGGAAAAGCCGAAAGAAAAAGAAAAGGAAGAAGAAGAAAAAGAAGTAGAAGAAGAAGATATGTGCCTGTTCATTTTAGAATACATTATTGTGTCTATAGTAACAGCTGATCCACAGGGACTTGAAAGAAAATGTTTATTGGAGTTTTCTGTGAGGAAATATTTACCATTTAAGAAAGGAGTCTCCAGTTTCAGCACTTTTTGAATTGACTTTTGAGAAAAAATGTGATGATGCACTGATGAGATGCTATAAGGTAAGCGATAATGGACGTGCTACGATATTAAATATAACTTTTAAGAAAAAGTATGAAGTTGTGTAATAAATAAAAACTTGTAACTGATGGTAAATTGTGTGTAGGAAAAGAGGAATAAAGTATTTTGGGAAATCTATACAGCTAGATATCTACATTTTATTGGAGACTTTAAAGACTTTCTCATAATTTAGTTATTTTGTTCTTTTAAACCCTCCAAATGTCATATAAGTTATTTTTACACACTATTATTCGGTTACATGGGCAGCTTTTTCCCCTCATACTCTTTTTTTAAGCTATTGGAAATGAGATTTTCTTTTAAATAAGGGTTTTCTAAATCCCTTCATGATTATTGCAGCATAATTTTATTTTCTTTTTTTCGCCTCTTGTCTGTATAGACGGCGTGTTTGTAGTCGGTGAGAGAGAGATTCGCCGGCTGTGGCAGAGTCCACCGGAGGTTCAGATCCAGAAGCTGCTTGGATGTGAGCAAGTGACCGAAGCGCTCACTCTGCTGGATGGAGTTCAGTCTCTTCTGCCTGAAGACTCTTATAAGGTAAAAAAAAAGAAAAGAAAAAAGAGGGATGACCGAGCCATGAACAGGGGGCCTTTTAATCCTCATCCTCTTAGGATATGTAAGTCAGCTATAATCCACTGCAATACTCATCTTCCCACATTTTCACCTTAGTTGACCACAAAAAAGGTGAAAATGTTGTATGGTATGTTACATTTAGGAAGAAAGGAAGAAAGATAGGGATGGAAGGAAGGAAAGAAGGAAGGAATAAAGGAAGGAAGAGAGACAGGAAGGAAGGAATGAAGGAAGAAGACAGGAAGGAAGGAAGGAAAGAAGGAAGGAAGGAAGGAAGGAAGGAAGGAAGGAAGGAAGGAAGGAAGAATGTTGTATGGTATGTTACATTTAGGAAGAAATGAAGAAAGATAGGTATGGAAGGAAGGAAAGAAGGAAGGAATAAAGGAAGGAAGAGAGACAGGAAGGAAGGAATGAAGGAAGAAAGACAGGAAGGAAGGAAGGAAGGAAGGAAGGAAGGAAGACTGAAATGGAAGAAAGAAAGAAAGAAAGAAAGAAAGAAAGAAAGAAAGAAAGAAAGAAAGAAAGAAAGAAAGAAAAAGAAAAAATGTTGTATGGTATGTTACATTTAGGAAGAAAGACAGGTATGGAAGGAAGGAAGGATGAAAAAAGAGAGAAAGAAAGAAAGAAAGAAAGAAAGAAAGAAAGAAAGAAAGAAAGAAAGAAAGAAAGAAAAAAAGAATGAAAAGAAATGTATTTCCATCCTATACAATGGTCACCTCATATAACCTTAGGTGCAAGACCCTATACCACATCATCATCATCATCATCATCTTCATCTTCATCATCTTCATCATCATCTTCATCTTCATCAAGGGCAGATTAAATAGAGTTTCCGCTACATTTACCAGAGAACAACGTTAACCAGCTCAGCTTCATGAGCTGCTTATAAATACCTTCCAGGAAACAGGAAATGCAGAGATTTAATTCCCACCACGGCTATGTCTTAAAGTAATGGAACAAATTAGGATTCCAGGATTACAGGAAGATAATCAGCCTTCACTTTTTGGCGTGTCACATGGGCGATGGAGCACAGGGCAGGGTGGCAGCATAAAGCAGGCTCCTGTGACGTCGTTTCAACGAGTAAAAAGGAAGGAAGGATGAACGAATGTTAATATTCTTATAGAAAAACTTGGTTGTCTTAAAAATAAAAACATAAAAAAGTACATCTCTTAATTAGTGAAGGGACCTGATATACTAAGTACTTTAATCCTCTTATAGGAAAACAATTAGGCAACATTTTTACTTTTATTTTTTTTTTATTACATATGTATAACATTTATATATTTTTATTACTTTACTCATTTATTGAAGAAGTAGTATAGATTTGATCCATTTATGGTCTAATCCAGTTTACTGTTACAGAATGTCCATGAAACAAGCTAGTTCTCTTTAATTATAGCAACAGTTATTACTGCAGCAACCCCCCCCCCTCGTCTACTTATTTCAGTAATAGCTGCAGTAGTGGTTGAAAGCTAGCTAGCTCCTGCAGCCTTCCTGTATTTCTGTTGTTGTTTAAACTAGCTAGCTACAGCACAATGCTAAATACGCCCTGTGTGTGTGTGTGTGTGTGTGTGTGTTGGGGGGGGGGGGGGTTGGGGTGGTTGCTTGTTGTCCAGTTCTAGCCAAATTTGAGGGTTATACTGACACTAAGCAGGGACGCCAAGGGGAACCTGATCCAAAGACGTGCTGTAAGCTGATTGGAATCTCTATAGAATGTGAGCTGGAGTGTGTGTGTGTGTGTGTGTGTGTGTGTCCCACCTTGTGTCCTGAGTCCCCTGG
This sequence comes from Hemibagrus wyckioides, assembly GCF_019097595.1. Taxonomy (NCBI): domain Eukaryota; kingdom Metazoa; phylum Chordata; class Actinopteri; order Siluriformes; family Bagridae; genus Hemibagrus; species Hemibagrus wyckioides. Next base: position 3,414,998 of record NC_080718.1, on the reverse strand, counting down.
GAGAGACCTCAGGTTCAATGCAAACTTGTGTAGGATAAGTGTTGTAGAAGATGGATGGATGGATGGATGGATGGATGGATTATTTACTACATTAATGAACTACAATAAAATGAGCATGTGTAAAAACCAATACTGTATTCCACACAGAATGTATTCATCTACACCTGGGCGTGTCAAACTGTCCATTTGTTATTTGTAATATTTTGAAATGTTTATATAAATTTTAAAAATTAATGAAGTTCAATCTGACACAAAAAAAAAAAAAAAAATTGAAAAGGGTTCCGGATTTGAACACTGGATGTCGCTGTCACATAAAACCAAAACTGGACTCAGAAAATGGACATGAGCTTCATGATGTCAGTGAGGTTCCTTCTGTAGACCAGCATTAATTTGATCAAACTTTTAGGTAGCACCAAAGAAATAATAATAATAATAATAATAATAATAATAATAATAATAATAATAATAATAATTTATACTAAGCTACTATGTCAGAGAATCTTGTCAAGTTTTGTAAAAGAGAAATATTTTGTACCAAGTAAAATCTGTAAAAATGTGTAAATTATATTTTTTCTCAGCATTGTACATGTATATAATAGGAAGTGCTTAAATGTACACATTTGTGTACAATTTATATTATTTTAAAATTATTAATTATAAAATATATATTGACTGGTCATATTTAAGAAGCTGTATTATTTATTTATTTATTTTTATTTTTTTAAGTTTTATTTTAATCATTACAGATATCCTGTTGTCTGTAACTCCATCATTTTCTCTATCGTGTAATTTCTCTATTAGTAAACAACATCTGGATGCCATGGATTTAATAATCAATCAAGACTTATCTTTAATACTTTGAATAAATCTGATGCATGTTTTTAATTATGCAACCCATTTATTTCAAGTCAAATGCAGAGACTTGCAATATTAATACTATTAACTTAGATAATTAAAGAATGAAGAATATACTGTTTAATATTTTTCAATCATTTTATTTGTAGAATCTGCGCAGGAGTATTGTTTGTACCTCCGGATGGATTCACTTCTACAGAGAAGCTTTTCTTGATGCCAAAGAGCTTTTTATGTAATATTGCTTTTTCCCCCTAAGTATGATTATTTTCAAAGTTTGTAAATCAGAATTTCTAGATTTCTCTTAAACATGCTGCATCGCTTTTCTTAGCAAAGGTGACCTGGACCCGAGAGAACTCATTAGCCTTTACCCCGGCATGACTCTCATCAGTGAAGACTTTAAATCTCAGCCTCCTACCGTGAGCAATGCCAAAGATCTGAGGAAGCTCAATAATGAAGCCCAGCCTGAGTTTCACAAATATCTAAGCTTCCTCTGCCTTTATTTAAGAGAGATCCGCAACACTGATCTGGGCCAGCTCTTCCCTCAGGATATCGATACTACCCTGTTTAAAGTGTACTTAGAGCTGGGATATTATGATAACCTGGACCAGTTTGTGTCTTCTCATAATGATTGTGTCCTGGATGTGTGTGTGCCAGATCTGGAGAATCATAAGAGGTTAGAACCTGAAAAGATTTTTACTGGGTTTAGCATCTCAGGTCTAAACAAGTCTTTTTAAGCTCTGCTGTGTTTTTGTGTTTCAGATTTTTCACAATTGGACTGCTCTATCAAAGCCATGGTCAACATTTCAATGCAATTCAGGTCTGTTCTTCAAAAATCTAATGATATTGATGAAGAATCTTATGAAGAGTGGGCCAAAACAGTGGGGAGGGTTGGGGTGGGCCAGGGCAGAGGTGAGAGGTGACCATGGCATCGTGCAGGGTTGGGCCAAGGCAGTGAGGTAGGGTGGGCCAGGGCAATAGGGTTGGGTAGACTAGGACAATGGGGCAGGGTGAACCAGGGCCAGGGCAGTGTAAAGGGGAGGACCAAGAAAGAGTAGAGGGGTAGGTCAGATCAATAGTGAGTCTATGGCAGTGGGCATGGTTGGACTAGGGCAGTGGGGAAGGGTGGCCCAGTGCAGTGAGGTAGGGTGGGCCAGGGCATTGGAAAGGCGTGGACCAGGGCTGTGTAAAGGGATGGACCGACAAGGTAGCGGAGTGGGCCTGGTCAGTGGTGAGGGTATGGCAGTGGGCACGGTTAGACGAGTGTAGTAGGGAAGTTTGGACCAGGGCAATGGGGTAGTGTGGGCCAGGGCAGTAAGGAAGCATCTACAAGGGTAGTGGAAAGGGGTGAACCAAGGTAGAGTAGGGGTGAGCCAGGCCAATAGATGCATTGCATTAGCACCATAGGTAGGACAGTGTAGGAAAGTGGATTAGGGTAGTGATGGGGTGGAGCAGGGCATTGAGGAAGAGTGGGCCAGGGCAGTGGGAATGAGTGGGCCAAGGTAATATGAAAGAGTATATCAGGGCAGTGAGGGGTTGGACCAGGGTGATAAAGTGGTGCCATTTGTATACTTTGGCAATGATGCATGAAATAAATAAAACAATTAAAAGATTCAATGGAATCATACTAAATCTGCAGAATATGATGAAAAAAATAAAAAAAAGAACAAGCCTGTGATTTTTTGCCAGACCTGGGTGTGGATGGTGGATGATGAGAGTGTGGACTCCTCCGAGCCAAATGTTCTGCTGCACATTGTAAAAACCCTCTCTCAGTTGAAAGAGAAATCTATCATCATGAAGTTTATAGACTGGGCTCTTCAAAAAGACCAAAAGGAAAGTATATTCTAACACACACAAGTATACAAGTTGGAATGCCGAGGGCAGTTATAATCTGAGGTTGACTTTCATGTGCAGCCTTGACGCAAAAGAAGGAGTTTATATATTTTATATATACAGAGGTAGAGCAGAAGCAGTACTAGAAAATTGCATTAGTATGAACAAGATAAATCACTTGTGTTGAGAGTAATATTTTTATGTCTGTTTTTAATATACAGGTTGGGGTATTAATCTTTACCGAGAGAGATCCAGGCGACCGGAGCACATTTGAACCAGAGGAAGTGCTTTCCATTTTAACAAACTACCCCCTTGCTTTAGTTTTGTATTTGGAATTTTTGGTCAATGAACAGCAAAGTCAGGTTAGTGCAGTGTCTTATACACAGTCTGTGGGACATACGTAAGATACAGTGGAATCTCGGCATACGAATGCCCTACCGCACAAATTTTCGCCTTATGAATTGCAATTTAGCAAGAAATTTGCATCACCATACGAGGCTTTTTCGGCATACGAACAAACCGAACCGAACGGCAGTTAAGTTGCGCGTACGTCTGGGAGCCGTTGTTAGCGTCAGTGGAAAGCCAAGCGAAGCCAACCAAAGTGAGTTTACGATGTTTTGAAAGAGTCAACCTACGATAACAAAGTTACCTTCGGAATGCGTTCAAAGGCTAGGTGATTTTTTTGTTGACAAAAATTGATTGGTGGCAAGACTTCCTGTGAGGAGCCTTGACATGGAATGCTTGGCTTGGGTCAGTTCTTTGTAAGCAGCCATACAGTTTACATACGCTTCGTATTGAGAATATCGGTCATATTTTTGGGCGGCTGGAATGGATTATCTGCGTTTACATTATTTCTTATGAGGAAAATTGATGTCGCAATACAAATTTTTGCCTTAAGAACTCGCCTCCAGAACCGATTAAATTTGTATACCAAGGTTCAACCATGTAGTTTTGCCATTATTTGGTGTTTCGTCCACTCTAAGTTTCTGTATAACAGCAGGCCATGAATTGCTTAATTCCTCTTACACCACAGCTGTGTGCCAGTAAGTATGATCTATTTATTAAAGACGTCATGTCACAAATTTGTTTATAGTTACATTTAATGAGAAACATGGTGGAAAACTTATACCTACAGTGACTGTTACAAAGCACTGAAACTGGAGACTCCTTTACTTCCTGGAGACACCTCCTTATACAAAACTATAATGATAAAACTCTCTTTGTTTTGGTAAATAATGATTCATTATTTATCAATTTATTATTATTAGATGACACCTGTGATTTGTTTCCTTTTAGCACACCTACTGTCTGGGCTGCTTTTCTAGAAAATGAATCAACACTTTCTGACCAATCAGAATCATGAATTCAATAACTGTGGTGTAAAATATTTAGAAAAATCGTACATAGTGCTGCTTTTTTTTTTTATCCACAGAAGTGCAAATCAGCTAAAAGCTTTACAATGTTTTGCTAAAAACTGAAGACTACGCACAATCTTAAGACGTCTGTCTGTACAAATATTCAAGCAGTTTTTAACCAAATCATTTAATACCATGATACAGCAGAAATTGTGACTCTGAAGTGTGCTTCTCATACCCTCACGTAATCGTGTAATGAATGTGCCTCTGTCTTCAGTTAAGCTGTGATAGATTTGAGCTACAGAAGGAGTTTAACACAATTATATCTGTGCTTTGCGTGATTTCATTTAATTACACATCCAGCAAACTTCCAAAGCAAAGATAAAGCCTCTCATAATATGGATTGTTACAGGCTGTGTGTTACGGCAATGTCTTTAATCTTACACCCAGCTGGTGTGGAGTATTCCTTTTAAGTTGATGAGAAAAAATGGGAAATATAATGCAGAAGCACTTTTAAAAAATACTAAATAAATAAATAAAACACATTTGAATTAAGATTTTAAATATTATTTTTCATCCTGAGTTGTGGTCTTGAGAAAGAAAACTTTGCCATTCCGTAGTAGACGAAAAAACTTCCTTTAAATAATGATTAAATTATTTAAAAATACCAAGATAATTTAACATTTTAGCAGTTCAATAATTGAATCTTTGAACTTTGCTAAAGTTCAATTGTTAATAATAATAATAATAATAATAATAATAGAATATACAAATCTAAAATAAGTTACAAATTTACAATTTAAAATTGTAAAAATTACAATTTTTTTTACAAAAAATATACAAAAGAAAAGTTCTTTTTTTTAATTTTTAGTAATTAATGACATGAAAAATAAAATAAACTATACATGCGAATTATATATTATAATTAAATTTATAATTTAAAAAGATTATATATTTTTCTGATCCCCTAAAAAATTAAGTTGGATTTTATATTATTACTTAATATATTATATTTAATATGCAAGTGATTTTTTTTGGAGACAGTTAAAGGATTCAAGCTTTGTAGTTTTTAAAGAAAATAATAACAGATGAGAATCGATGCTGGCTGATCGTTAAAGTTCTCTAAAAATCTCTACAACCAATTACATACCAAAAGATATGTTTTCACATTCGTGATATGTTCAGCTTTGGTCTCTGGACTTTACAAAGTGTATTTTTCTCTTTCTCTTTGCCCAGATGGAGAAACACCACACTCTGCTGGCCGACACGTATGCCAGTCAGATCCTCCAAACTGACCCAGAGATGCAGGATGATGCCACAAACATGGAGGAAATGAAGCAAAAACTGCAGCAGTTACTGTGGCAATCCTCCTTCTATGATGCTAATGCGGTATACGGTAAACCAATTAAACTTATCTCAGCTACACAAAAGCTCGGGAAAGTCTGCTGTTCTGTTCATTATGTAAGCAAGACACTCAAAGACTCAGTCAGACTATGACTTTATACTTGAACTGTGAATGTATTGAAATGTTATAACCAATAAAATACCAGCAAAAATGAATAAAACACGTGGTGCTTCCTGTTATAGGAAAATAATCAATCAGTGACGGGTTGTAGTTGTGTTAAAGTTACTGTTACAAGCCCAAAGTATGTAATTTTTCAGTAAAAGCAGGTCCAGAAGTGTTTTATACCTCTTGTGAAAGGAAAAAGTCAGTCAGGAAGTTTTCCATCACTAGACACAAGACTTCCTGGTTTCTTTCATTCCTTTCTGTCCTATTGCTATTATAATGTAACTAATAACAGGAAGTACCTTGTCTCACAGACGTTCCACAACATTAAACAGAACTATAATTGATTAAAGCATGACATTTGTTAATAAACTTGGTAAAAATTCAATTTTCTGCTGCGGTGTAAGAGGAATAGAACACTCCTGGACATGCGTTTTTAGGAAAATGAACAACAGATGGTCATTTCTGCTTCTGATCAGGAAACATCCCCATTGTTGTTTAATTTCTATAATCCCTGTACAGCATTTTATTCCTTATTTAATCAATACATTTCAAAGAGACTTAAGAATTCAACTAAAATATTTTCAGTAAGTTTTAGTAGAGCTCTGCTTGTAAAAAGGTAAAAAGCTTATCACATCTGCCTCCAGCCATTTACACTAAATAATGATTTATTAACACTGCAGAGAAAATCCGGTCATCCGGTCTCCATGTTGAGAAAGCGATCCTGCTTGGGAGAGTTGGGGAGCACAGAAAGGCCCTGTGTATTCTTGTTGATGAAGAGCGAGATGAAAAAGCTGCAGAAAACTACTGCTGGAGGACCTCTGCTGGACGAGACAGGGAATTCACACAGCAGCTCTTCAGCTGCTTGCTCCAGACTTACCTCGAGTCCAGGCCTCACGTGCCTGCGGCCGTGGATCTCCTGAACCAAAACGCAGTGGCTTTTAATCTGCTCATGGTGCTGGAGGTTCTTCCTGGCTCCTGGTCCCTGCAGCTGGTGATGCGTTTCCTTTGCGAGTCTCTGAGAGCGACGACACACGACAGGAGGATGAGAGGCCTGGAGAAGAGCCTGGCCAGGATGGACAACCTCAGACAGAGACACGCCTGGGTGAGGAAAACATTAGTCCTTATTTTCTGCTCTCTATTCAGTAAGAGATGTGACACTGATTTATAGACAAATTAATACATAAAGACCATACTGTAGATTTTAGTTTGTTCCTCTTATACTTTGTCAGCAATTCAAATTATTTATTAAATAGAAAGGCTATAATTTAATATAAATATAATGGCACTCTGGGCAGCATGGTGGCTCAGTGGTTAGCACTGTTGCCTCACAGCAAGAAGGTCCTGGGTTTGAATCCTGGGTTCAAACAGGCAGGGGCCTGTCTGTGTGGAGTTTGCATGTTCTCCCCGTGCCTGTGTGGGGGGGGTACTCCAGTTTCCTCCTACAGTCCAAAAACATGTACATTAGGTTGATTGGTAATTCTAAGTTGCCCATAGGAGTGTGTGTGGTTGTCTGTCTATATGTGTGACCCTGTGATGGGCTGGTGACCTGTCCAGGGTGTACCCCTGCCTTTTGCCCAATGTGCGCTGGGATAGGGTCCAGCAGATCCCCATGACCCTAATTAGGACTAAAGCGGGTATAGAAGATGAATGGATGGATAATTTCACTTTAGGCTCTGAATTTTCATAAAATGAAACTTTTATCAACTTTGTTACATCGCTGGACACGCCCACATTTAGTCATCAACGGTTGCTTTGTTACTACAAGTCATTACAGAAGTGCTGTTATAAAAAAGTAATCAACATCTGACCAATCAGAATTGAGAATTATATAACTGAGAGGTATAACAGAGATAAGATCAGGCATAACATTATGACTACCTGCCTAATATTGTGTTGGTCCCCCTTGTGCTGCCAATTTGCCCAAGAGTAGCTCATCTGTTGGATCGGATCACACGGGCCAGCCTTCGCTTCCCACATGCTTCAGTGAGCCTTGGCCGTCCATGACCCTGTCTCTGGTTCACCACTGTTCCTTCGTTGGATCACATTTGATAGACTCTGACCACTGCAGACCGGGAACACCCCACAAGAGCTGCAGTTTTGGAGATGCTCTGATCCAGTCATCTAGCCATCACAATTTGGCCCTTCGTCAAAATCCTTATGCTTGTCCATTTTTCCTGCTTCTAACACATCAACTTTGAGGACAAATTCACTTGCTGCCTAATATATCCCACCCACTAACAGGTGCCATGATGAGGAGATCATCAGGGTTATTCACTTCACCTCTCACTGCTCAGAATGTTATGGCTAATTGGTGTATACTGAACAATTTTAATTTTCAGAACAATTCCAGTCACTAATGTTAATGCTTCTCACCCATACAGATAGAAGCAACACAAGAGATGGTCAGAATGGACAAAAGCCGTGTGTGTCATTCGTGTCAGTGGCAGTTCAATGGGCCTGAATTTCTGCGCAGGTCTACAGGGGAACTTGTTCACACACGCTGCTACAGCACAAATAACAGCCAATAATATACTGTACATTTAGGAACATTTACCACAGATTATAATGCTATAATGGTAGATTACCTCAAAGCAAGTGTATTTCTTTATCTATATATGAATAAATTACATTAAAAAAACAGAGGGGTTGCGTTTTCATGTTCTCCCCAATGTCTGTGTAGGTTTGCTCCCCCTAAAAACATGCTAATAGATAAATTAGCTCAATTACCTCAAGGTGTGAAGGAGTGTATGGACATGCTGGATTACCTCAAGTGTGTGTGAATTTGTTTGCGACTGCAGAAATAATCCAGAATTTGAGCCAAAAACTGTGGTCAAGATAGGCAAGAGGTTAGCTGATGAGCAAACTGGCTAACCTGGAAAGAAGACAAAAATAGATCAAAACCCAGCTTAGCATACACATCATTTGTAATTTTAGTACATCAGGGGACACGGCTGCCTTTATATGTGGACGGTGTGTTTGAGTGACCGAAACCAGGTACGCATACATACTTGAGTAGTGTGTCTGTTGGGCATTAGTAGTCTGTGGCGGCCATGTTTGTAGGCCGAGGTGCACTCTGGGGAATGGAGTTAGGCAACGATTTTGGCTTGAACGCAACAGTGTCAGTCTTATAGGGTTAAAATGACACAATCAGAAATAAAGAGAAAGACAAAATTATTTAAATACTTCAATTTCTGTCTCTGCAGTGAGTACGAGGGTCTCTTACCTAGGCTGCACTGTATTCTCACATCAAGACTCTGGTGATGTTTGTGTATGCTTTTATTTTCTTTGCCCTGTTTTCCATTTCTTATATTTATATTTCTGGCTTGAGTATGAAATGCAGTGTACCGTGGGGCTAAAGTTTGAGGACACAATAAATCCCATCCAAAGCCACTCAGACCATCAGCGCCAGACTACACACTAACACACCTTCCATGAATAATATCTCAGTTCAAATCATGTAACTCAGCCAGACGGCAAAATAAATCCCTCACAGAAATGTGTAGGTGTGCAGCGATGCCTTACACAGACCACAGCAATGTTAGTGTTCCTTATTTTCTGCAAAACAATTACCGAAAGCCACATCTGCGACATTCTCAATATTCCTGGCCCTTGCTTTTCTCTTTATTCCTTATAAATCCGTCAAACTCCTCCGTCCAGGAATTTCTTCTCTGACCACGCGGATTGAATAATTACGCAACAGCCCTAGTGTACACAAATATCAGCGTAAACTGGCGGTTTTATTCCAACCCTACTGTTCTGATTTTATTGTGTATCATCTGCAGCAGTATATGAAAGACCTAAATAAACTAAAACACAGTTTATTTTGCCAACTGGAGCGATGACCGTTCGCTTGTTTACCGTATCCCGTTCTCCCACAGCTCAGCTCGGCAGGCCAATTATAAGATTTAGCTGATTATGTTTCAGATTCGTGCCATTCTGAGTTCCTTCTGGGATTGTTTTCCCCTGTATCTTAAGTGTGTTTGTTTGCATGCAGTATAAGGCTTCAGTGCTGATTTCTGAGTGGACGGTCGTTCATCAAGGTGCAAATTTATTCGTACTTCGTTCAAAGCAGCACTGACACACCAAATATGCTGGCCATAAAAATTCTGATCGTTTGTGTACATTTTCCTACAAGCAGAATCTCGACTGATCGGCTTAAATCAAATAACCTGTGTTCCGTTCATGCAATTTTATAGACATACAATTCTGTCATGTTTTCAACTTAAAATGTATTTTTGTGAAACTCAGTTGTATCATATTAAACAAGTTAATATTTTGTCATCATATCATTTTGCCATCATTATTTTCCTTTGTTTTCTTCGCCCAGGTCTCCACTTCTATCCTGCCATTGTTTTACTATCCTAATGTATTGACCTGTTTTGTGTTAAGCCTAACTTTTGTCCCTCATTGCGAAGTCTTATCATTCACCTGTATGTGAAAGTCCATGCCTTGTTTCCTTAAAACATTCCTTGTCCAGTGTCTCTCGTTGCACTTCCTGGTTTTGACCCTCAATTGTTCCCATGACCTGTGCTATAAACGTCTAATATGGTTCTTGATTAAACATAGCAATGTTGGTCTTATAGGGTTAAAATTATACAATTAGAAATCCTAAAAATAAAGAAAACCTAGTACTACATAATGTATGTGAATTATTTCAATTTCTCTCTCTGAAGTGAGTATGAGGGTCTCTTACCTAGAGTGCACTGTATTCTCACAGCCAGACTGTGGCAATATTTGCGTATCGTATTAATGTTCTTATTTTCTTTGCCGGGTTTTCCGTTTCTTATATTTAGATTTCTGCATGGAGTATACCGTGGGGATCAAGTGTGAGGATACAGTAAACCTCACCCAAAGCCTTCCATGAATAATATCTCAGTTCAGAGAATGTAACACAGCCAAACGGCAAATCTCGATTAATCGGCTTAAATCAAATAACCTGTGATACGTTCATGCGGTTTTATAGATGTATAATTCTGTCCTGTAATTAAAATGTATTGGAATTTTTGTTACATATTAAGTTAATATTTTGTTGTCACATCATATCGCCATCATGTTATATCCTTTTGTTTACTTTGCCCAGTGCGTTTGTTTTTGTCCTGTCTCCACCTCCATCCTCTCATTGATTTTACTATCCTAATGTGTTCACCTGTTTTGTGTTAAGCCACGTTCTAATTCGTCTATTTATTCACTTTTCAATTCAGTTTTTATTTTTCCTTTTGGCCAGGCGTGTCTGTGTCTGAGGTTGTCCATCACGGCCAGCAGGCTCTTCTCCAGTCCTCTCATCGTCCTCTTGTGTATCTTTGCTCTCGCATCAATGTTGTTTTTGTCCCCCATTGCAACGTCTTATAATTCACCTGTATGCCATCGAGTCCGTGCCTCGTTTTCCTTAAAACATTCCCTGTCCCGTGTCTCTCGTTGGACTTCCTTGTTTTTGACCCCCGATTGTTCCCATTACCTGTGATGGAAACATCTAATATGATGCTTGGATTGAAATATTGCACAGAATAAGTTTTCATGCTTGTGTCCAGCCACATCAAAGCACAAATTCAAAAGATATTCAAAAGTAATGGCACCATATAGCAGGAGAAGGAGTTACTGAGAGACACTGGACACTGGAAATGTCTTGCCTAATCGAGCACAATCTTACAAACTGTGTAAAAAAATTTTCCCAACCCATCCTTTTAATATTCTTTTGGCCAGGCGTGTCTCAGTCTGAGGTTGTCCATCACGGCCAGCAGGCTCTTCTCCAGGCCTCTCGTTGTCCTCTGGTGTATCTTTGCTCTCACTGAGTCATTGAGGGAACACATCACTGCCTGCAGCAGCCAGGAAGCACTTCCAGCAGCCTGAGAAAATTAGAAGCCAGTGTGTTTTTGTTCAGGAGATCCCCCACCATGCTTACATGATGGTGACATTTCTTCAGAGTTGTTTATATTGTGGCTTCCAACAGTGTTTTCTATATTTGTCATCACTGGGAAGAGGATTTGTGAATTTAAAGGAAAGAAAATTCAATGTGAAAATCTAATCCTTACGTGATCTTTGGTGGCACAACAGATTATTTTTTGTATATTTTCTCTTGGTCTATTTTGATTAAGCCTCATATTGTCACAACCTAAAGACAATGATGCAGCAGCGCTTTAGTACTTTAGTCTGTCCAGCTCTCTCACTTTCTCCTCTGTACAATCTGATCATACAAATCATCTCCCAAAGCTTCAGTGTTCACGCTAATACCGTCATAAATGCTTTGTGCTCATCATCCTGCTTGTAGATCGCAGACTAGCTGAAATGCCAGAAATCTGCACAACTGCATTAAACACTGATGAGAAATAACATTATGGCCTAATATAGTGTTGGTCCCCCTTTTGTTGCCAAAGCAGCCCTGACCCATTGAGGCATAGACTCCACTAGATCCCTGAAGGTGTGCTGTGGCATCAAGATGTTATCAGCAGATCCTTTAAGTCCTGTAAGTTGCAAGTTGGAGCCTCTATGGATTGGATTTGTTTGTCCAGCACATCCTGCAGATGCTCGATTGGATTGAAATCTGGGGAATTTGGAGGCCAGGTCAACACCTCAGACTGGTTGTTGTGTTCATCAAACCATTCCTGAACCATTTTTGCTTCGTGGTACGGCGCATTATCCTGCTGAAAGAGGCCACAGCCATCGGGGAATAGCGTTTCCATGAAAGGGTGTCTGCAACAATGCTTAGGTAGGTGCCATGATGAGGAGATAATCAGTATTATTCACTTCACCTGTCACTGCTCAGAATGTTATGCCTGAGCGGCGTATTTCTGCATTGCATTCTGGCACTGAGTCTATGGGTGTGAGGGATTTTAGGACCTTATTCTCTCCCACTGTAACTAATATAGTTTTTTATTATTAATAATAATAATAATTATTATTATTATTATAATAATAAGCAACACTGAAACCAGACTTTAAAGCAAATGAGCCACAGGCTTGCAAAAAAAAACAAAAAACAAAAGAAACAAAGGCACAATTAATTAAGACTAACAGACCCAATGAAAGAATGAGGGGCGGGGACAGGAACCAAAACAAAATCACATGGCTCTTGTCACCATGGCAACAATAACTGCACTAGCAATAAGAATCATTAGTTTATTACTGATCGTTAACCCCATCGCAAATGTATTGAAGAAAGCCTATTTCATGTGTTTCACAAGGTGGATTTTCCTTTACAATGATTCCCATAGAAAGTAAATGATTGCTGGATGAACGAGACGGCATGGAGAGGTTAAATGAGCCGCAGTGAAACTCGGAAAAACCGACTGAAATGTTCTTGTTTGCGGCTGATTGTACACTCACGACTAAACCCCTCTGCCTGGCGTGACCTGCAAATCTACTCTCATCATTACCTCAGTAAGGGGTCGATGTAGATTAAGGCATTTCTCTGAATCTTCAAATGCTTTTGCCCAGATGGTCATTTCACACTTCAGGAAACAGGAAGCAGGAAAGATGCAAAACAAGACAATTTATGGTACTGGAGCAGACATGCATCTTTTATATATATATATATATATATCTATATATATAAATATCTAAGCCACAGACAGAAGCAATGGAAAAACAAGAACATTCTCTTTGCTAAATATAAAAAGCAGACAAATTGTAAAGTGTTTACTCCTAAACTTTCAGATTTATTTTAACACGAGACGAAAAGGGTGCTGAGATGGAAACGGTCGTGTTTTTGCGGAAGGCAGTGAGGTGCAGTACAAACAGGGGCAGATTAGTATTAGAGACGGTTTGCGTTACTGAGACATGTGTGTGTGTGTGTGTGTGTGTGTGGATCGTCTGCAATTCTAAGAATAACATTTACAGAAACGTTAGAGATGGATGCATGGTAGATAAATAAACAATATTTCTAGTAAATATTATAATATTATATTATAAAGTAAACAATTTAGTAGCCCATGCATCTGAGCTACTTTATTCATAAGAAATCTTCGACAACCAAAGAAAGCTGATTTTTCGTAGCTAGATTTAATCTACATATAGTTTTAAGGTAGCATAAGTTTATTTAAGGTAGTCCAGAGGTTTTTCCATAGACGCCGGTGCAGTCCCAAAGCACTTTGGGTTCAGTGGAGTTAGATTGAACCCTGAACTTTAAATAAGGTTCGAATTATGAGTTCCAGCTTTTTAATCCATGTTAATGAGCATCCGAATGCTTCTTGAATCAACTAGGTAGAAAGAATCGGTCTGAGAACAGATTTATTTTTTACTATGATGATTAAATCACTCGTGGTTATGTCAGTGTTAGACCTGGGGTGAATGAGGCACGTGAACAAAAGGCAGAGAAATTTCTGACAATGATCAGCAGCATAAATAATAATTAATCATTACTATAATTCTAAAAGGAAATGTTCAGAAACAGAAACCCGAAACCACAGAACAAGGCTTGGACTTAATGACAAGGTTTTGCTCAGAAAGACAGACACAGTAGGGTGTAAGTAGACAAACAGAGGCACATGGTATGAACTAAAAAGAAAGAAAGAAAGAAAGAAAGAAAGAAAGAAAGAAAGAAAAAGGAAAACAAGCAGCACTCAGTGTGCTTTCATGGCTTATTGGGCTGCATAAGGAACTTTGTCAGAAAAGGATAATAATCATATATTAATTCTCTTTAAATCCGTTCCTATTATATAACATTAGCTACTTTGGAGTAGGTCAGTTACCTAAACATGAGGATGAGCACCACTTTGGAGCATGCACATGGAGAGGAAAGTTCGGCTAATAAACGTCTCATTATTGCACCCTTGGTATATCACGAGAAGACTCTGTGGTAAGTGTGTGTTTAAATCAAAGGCAGCGTGGGCTGTAAAGACAAACACTGGCTCCATATCAATCATATCACTATATAAAGATGTTCATGGGAACTACTGTATAAGATGAAACGCATCTCATCCATTTTTAACAAACCGGCCACATCTGATTGCAGAGTGTCTCCTGTGACGCATTTTTTGGTCGCCCAGTGCACAAGGGCACTCTTAATTTATGACCCTTGGCTTGTGATAATGGTAAGCTTTAAAGACAGAACCTACTTTAATTTCTGCTTTCCCCTAAAGCGACTAATTCTATAGACGGAAAGGAATAAACACGTGCACAAATAGCTGTGAGAATGATCAAAAACGTCTATTTTTTGCTTGAAGCAACGTTGTCATTTCCACGGCTTTCTTTACCTTCGGTTTGGGGAAAAACACACCACCAGGGGAGTGTAAGAGCGCAAACCACGGCAGACACAAGGGGGGTGGGACGAGACCACAGGCTCCTGCAGAATAGCGTGTGGAGTAAAGCCACAGCGCGGACACACTTACTCACCAAACACACACACACACAGCTGGCCTGCCTGCTTCCTGAACAGTGTCAACAGTGTCACCCTTTCATTCACAACAGCAGGAATGAGATGTTTCCTCTCAATATGTTCCGAATGTGACGATTAATTTGCTATAACAGCGGCTCCGAGAATAACCGATAAATTATTGGTTTATATTCATTCTAACACGCTTTGTCTTAAAGAAATTAACCAGACACTTGTACAGAATTTAAGTGTTATTTAATGAAATGAATCATCTTCGATACGGTGACGTTTTCCATAAGGAAGGAGTCTCCAATGTCAGCGTGTTGTGATTGTAAGATTTCCACAACAGTTTTAATGTCTTTCGTTGTGTCTTATTCACTGCAGAAGCGAGAAAAACAGTTTACAGCCGCTATATAAGTGATAACTTGAAGCTATGGTGTGTTCAAGTCATGGAAAGATCGTATTTACGAGCCGAACGCAATAATAAACACCACCACAAAGTCGTAATTAAGAATGCGACACGCCCCCTAACACCGTCCCCGAGTTTGGAGGCGTGCCTGGAAGAAAACGTGGTGGAATCAACGAATGCAAACGAATGTAGTTAGGGGTAAACTGTTGCACTTGAATGTTTACTCACCTCAAAAGTTGTTTCAGTCATTTTATTGAGATATTGTCTGTATTTAAAGTTATTTTTTTTTGTAATCCAAAGAGCATACACCTCGATCTTGCTCCATCCATGACTTGAACGCACCTGAAGCCGCAATTATGACTTCCCAGCTCGTAAATACAAATTTCCCAGGAGGACTTGAATGCACAGTAACTTATTTCACAACATTAAGCATCATTTTAAATGGTTAAATAGTACTATGTGATGTTTATTAAGGAAATATATCAACCAGAAATAAACTTAAACCAACCAGGAAATAGTCAGGCACACACTGATGCTCCTGTAGCAGACAAGTAGCAATAACCGCTAATGAGAGTCTGAGAGGAAATTATTACACACGCTATAAGGTTCCCCAACCTTTTTTGTACCATGGACTGGTTTGATACTGTACAATATTTCCGTGACCTGGGTGGGGGTTGGGGTGCTTTTTGATTGATGGGGGAGCTCTCTAGTGACATTTGTTTTTGGGGCATTTTAGCGTGGGTTACTGATGTGGACTTACTGATGTATGGAAAAAAGTGCGACTGCATCAAATGCAGGAGTGAGGCTCAGGTGGAAGGGCAATTTTTTGCAATAAAAGACATTTTTAAGTTAAATATATGAAATTAGAAGTTTATCGTTTCTTTGCGGTCTGGTGTTTGGGGACCCCATCGCTATAACATCAAATATAACATGAAAGTTATAGAAAGTTGGCTACATTTCTTTACACTATGCCACCTTCACTGTGCCTTCTCTTTTGTTTCTGTACACATTTTTCCCAGCAGCGTCACGTCCCAGCAGCTCTTGTGTTTATTTGTGGCGAGAAAAAGAACTTCAGGGATGAGTTGTATAAATATGAAGCCTTTAGTGTCTAATAGAAATGAACAGATAAGCTAGTGACTGAAATATTCCAGCAGTGTTTATATGGATACAAGGAATCACCAAACAACCAGCCGGAATTTTCCCCCGTCTTAAAAACCCGAACCTAATCAGATGTGGGTGTTCACTAATTCTTGGAGTAACGATGCACTTTACCATCTGTCACAGCGCAGAGACAAATACGTCATCGGAGACAACGGTTACATCCAAGACAACAGTTCTGTGGTTTTATTCCTGACTGTGTAGCTGCTCTGTGAAGCTTCCCATTTAATTTGCTGCAGTAAAAGTTTTTTCTTTCTTCCTCAGACATCACTGACTCATGGCTGTAATGTTCATTGAGTCTTTCAGCACTAATTTTCCTATTTTACTGTATATGAAGTGCTTAAACGTTTCTACATACGCTCAGCCTCAGAGGCTCCGCCCACTGAGTATCTGTTATACTGTACTTGTACAAGCTTCATGGTTTCATATAACTGTTTTATATTAACGAAGCATGCTATAAAAACAAACTTTGAACGTTTTTAAGAGCATGTGTGAAGCTCTATCATGCACATACACCTTCACGTATGTTCTCTAAGGGCAACTTAGTGACTCCTTGAGCTTGGGAGGTGCTTGGAGGAAATCCATTTGAAAGAAACTCACCCGTCACTTTATTAGGAACACCTGCTCATTCATGCATTTTGCCAATCATGCAGCCAGACGTAATGTTTATTCTCATGTTTACTCCTAATTTGCATATTTTATGCATTGCATATTAAATGAAATGCATGTTAAAGACAATTGGTTTGAGGCTTGAAATCTTGAAATTGAAATACTTTTTCAATTTTAATTTACTTGTGTTTAAGATTCATGCGGAAAGTTCAGGAGTTTCCAGAAAGATATAGAAATATCCCTGTGTGAGGGATTTTCCCAAGCAGCCACCAAGACAGTGTCTAATTTTACAATACAGCAGACAAGACAATGAAATAAACCTATATGATAGTCTGAATAAATGTAGAGGACACAGTAACTACACTGACCGGTGTGCTATTTCCGGGCTCCTTGAAAAGCAAGATGGGGGGGAAAAGAAAACCCCCCACAATATGTATGTGGCTCTCATGGAGGCTTTTTATGAATATTTTGAGCAAGCCGTGTCTGGATCCAAATATACATACTGAGGGAACAGGTAAATTTAGATGTAGGAGCGTGCCAAAGTTCTGCACTTGACTTCAAGTCATCTAGAACTAGATGTTTTTCTGATACTTAAGCGTTATTAACTTAATGAACTGTTCCAGAGGCAGAGGCCGTACGAGGTTTAATTGATGTCCAAAATAGCTTTAATTAGCCACCTTCTCTCTCTACCCGGCTCACTTGATGATTAATCGAGGTTTTGCTGAAAAAACACCGTGCATTTATACGATTTGAAACGAGATATAGTGAGAATGCTGAGAACTTGCGAACCTGAGCGTATTATACAAGCTCTCCGTTACTACGGTTCATTCCTCGTTCCGGGAGCGAGTCCAAGCTTTGCTGCTGACTCATGAGGCTTGCAAAGTCCACACTGTGGCTTTAGTTCTGCTCTATTACAGGCACTTTGCGGTTCTTTCGGAGGTGTGTCTGTTTGAGAGACGCGGGTAACGCATAAGCAGCAAGTGCAGGTCCTTTAGATACTTCAAATGCCCCCGATTTCACTTTAAACAAACTAGCCAGATTTGTTTCAGCAGTTGAGGCCGAAATCTTTCCTTAAACCCTTAAAGCTCTCACAAAGACAGAATAACAGTGGAAAAAAAAGAGAAAACTCCAGCATTACGAGCTGAAGCTGACCGTGTTTGATGTTTCTTTACTCACTTAATGCTAGTCATTCGACGTTAGCCGCACGGCAGTAAATATGAGGATTAAAGCCATCTGGAATGTAGCGTTCATGATTACAGACTTAACGCCGTCTGAGTTACAATCAAGTTCTTACAAAACCTAACGTCACACATGCCGTAATTAGATAGTCCACGGTGCCAAACTCCACACGTGCACGTGTTAAACTGGGGAAGCCATCTGTCAGCGTCACTGCAGATGGGCTTCGTTTAAAGCTGAAGGAAAGGAACTGCGAAAGCTGGAGTAGATATTTAGATTTATATTCTTACGCCATCTAGTTTTACACAGTACACTCGTTTAAATGGATTAAAGGACACTTACGTATTGTTTAATGGCAATGGCAATTCGATTTCAATTCAATTTTATTTGCATTCACAAGGGAAATTGTCTCAAAGCAGCTTTACAGAACATAAGAAATATAGAACAAGTTCAGGATTGACATTATATTTCACTGATTATGAATGATGTCGTTTCTACAGTCATATACAGTCAGTTGAAGTTGTGTAACCATACATCTAAGTCCATTACAGATTCAACACCAACTCCTCCATGGTGACATGTCAAATGCTCAATGATGGAGATCCAGCATATGTAGAATGTTATTTTGTGTATTGTTTAGGAGGTTGTTGTCCTCAAAGTCCACATGAGGTTGGCATCCTCTCTTCGAACGTCCGAAATCTTCATTAATATTGTCCGAAATAATGTCCGCAACCTTAATGTAATATATTCGGGAATAGTTCCCGACTGATATTCATTCGGTTCTAAAAAAAAGCCATAAGAAGGCTAGTGAAGGAAATCTTATTTACGGCTGTTTATAACATGAAAGTGATTATAGATAATCCATAGATTATGGATAAAAAGCTATTCTTCTTCTTTTTCTTCTTATTATTAATCAGATACAAAAGCTGGATAGGTTTCAGAGGCAATCAGTCCTCAGCTCCTCTATAAGAATATTTCCATCACAGCCCAAAAAGCAAATGAATTAATTTTATTTCATTTATTTCCCTATTAATCACTTACGAACACATAAAATGTTTGCTGCTCAACCTTTTCTTTGTCTTCCTCATTTTTCCCCCCTCAAAGATATGCAAATTTTTGCCTAACAATATAATAGGCAATATAATTGTCCTGTTGTGTTCCAGACAAAATCTGTGTAAAATTAAAGCCTGTATTTTCAGACCCCGTAATAGTAGAGGATTTATCTCTTTGGCTTTGGATGTCTCTAGATTGTGAAATAAAATGAAATAAAATCTCCTAAATTGCAGGAAAACAATCACAGCTTAAGTGAAAACAGAAGCAGTTTCACCGTCTGAGGTGTTACACAAGAGACAGTGTGATTCTGTTCTGTATTTTGGGCTTCTATTCTTTCACTTTAAAGCAAATCGCTGTTGATTCTGAAAAGAGTATGATTGGTCAGAAGCATTTTGATTGATTCCCTTTAACAGAGAATTCTCTGCCGCTCGCTCCAGCTGATAAAGGCACAGATTAATATTTAATACTTCATCGTTTCCAAACGGGGATTTGTAAAGCACGAGCACTACGACTTAAACTGAATTTTTTTTAAAACATGTCATTGATGTGGTGCAGTTTTCTGAGAAGAGATGCTTATGAAGCGGTTTTTGGTCTCAGAGGAGTCTCTAGTGTCAGCATTTTGTGAGAGTAACGTTTTCAGGATTTCTCTGCATGACAAGCTGCATTTCTTTTTCAGAGATGTTGTTGAAGGCTGTTATTATTTATACTTTATTGCTTTGTATTATTGTTAGCATTGTTGCCTCACGCCAGGGATTGGGGGTTCGATTCCTCTCTCTGACCCTGTGTTTGCATGGAGTCTGCATGTTCTTCCTGTGCTTCAGGAGACTTTGGACCAAAGTCCAAAGACATGAATGGATGATTGACATCACTAAATCAATTGGGCTGTGTGATGGGTTGGCACCCAGTCCAGGGTTTTCTCTGTCTTGTGCCATGAGCCCTAGGGATATACTCCAGGTAAAAGAAAATGTGATTCATCAGACCAGGCCACCTTTTTCCATTGCTCCGTTGTCCAGTTCTGATGTTCATGTTCCCATTGTTGGCGCTTTCGGTGGTGCACAGGGGTCAGCATGGGCACCCTGACTGGTCTGCGGCTATGCAGCTCCATATGCAACAAACTGCGATGCACTGTGTGTTCTGACACCTTTCTATCAGAACCAGCATTAACTTCTTCAGCAGTTTGATCAACAGTAGCTCGTCTGTTGGATCGGATCACATGGGCCAGCCTTCGCGCCCCACGTGCATCAGTGAGCCTTGACTGTCCATGACCCTGTCGCCGGTTAACCACTGTTCCTTCCTTGGACCACTTTTGGTAGATACTGACCACTGCAGACCGGGAACACCCCACAAGAGCTGCAGTTTTGGAGATGCTCTGATCCGGTTGTCTAGACATTACAATTTGGCCCTTCGTCAAACTCGATCTGACTGTCTTGTGATATTATCTGCAATAAAGACTTCCTACCAAAAGGAAGAATTATTGTTCTAAGTAACTCTAAAAGGATAAAACTGGGAAGTATAAAACCGCCATGCAGATATTAATATATAAGTTTTATGCATACAGCAGTCATTAAGAGATTTAGACTCATTTCTGAACATCTAGCTATAAATTTTCTGTCTTATTCCACCAGCTGACTGTGTTTCAGGAACATTTGAGTGGAAAGAAGCTCAAAGGCAGTAGCAAGTGCCGAGTATGACGTCGATCTCCAAGCCAGTGAGCTCATGTGTGGGTCGTCGAAGAAGACTGGGTGGACTTCGGTCTCACACACACACACACAGCTCATAATCTCAGGCTCCGGCACACTTCTGGCCTTTAATTAGGAAAAAGGGTGGAAAAAGGCCTCAAAGATAATGGAGGGTGAACGTATAGCTTACAGTAGGTTTCCAAATTAAAAGAATATAATTTGGTTAATTTCATTATAATTTGCTTAACTGCAAACCCTCGGGTTTATAGAAGTATACATGATCTATATGGCTGGGATGAGCTAGATTTTATAGCTTCAGTCTCTTCTTCATTCTTCATTTTTTGCAGCAAGAGAGCTTTAATTGTTCTGAAAAAGAAAAGTGCTTCTTTTTAAAAAGAAAGTACTAGAATGTTATTTGAGAATCAGTCTTAGACAATTTCCCCGTTCTCCATTTCACTGTAGTCTAATATTAATGCTGGAATTACAGAAACTAATCATGCTCTTTAAAGGCTCCCTAAATTCCTATTCTTTGGGAAAAATTCCTTTTTCAGCACTTCTGAAATCTTGTATACTACTGTCTAGAATTTATATCTGAAACAAATAATAACAAACACAGGCCGTACTATAACTTTTGAATATATTTCATTAAATAATTGAAACCAAGCATTCTGCTTATGTTCATGAATAAAGCATGACAGAACATGCTGTTCTGGAAACGTTAATGCCTTCACAAAGTTTAAATAACTTTTCCGTCCCTCTGCATTTAGCCAAAATTTGCAGTTTATTGATGAAAAATATGCCGTTCTAACATAGTAACTTTTAATGTGACTTAATGGAGACAAGTGACTTCCTGTTCTCGCTTACTTTCTAGAAACTATAAACGATTATTCCTGCATCAGCCTCTTTTTTCCTTTTTTCTTGAAGTTAATAAGATGGGAAAGAAAACAGAAATGACAGTCCTGAAGACTTTCCAGTGAAGGAAAACTTCCTGCCTTGTCACTGGAGTCTCCTTTTATCAATAATAAATAAAAACTATGGCCAGAGCTGCTGTTCTAGAAAATAAATCAACACCATCAGACCAATCAGATGCTCTGTAGGATATTTATCTCTTGCTTGTTATGCATTAGCACACTGAACAGGTCATTTCCCATTTTGACTTTCGGGGAAATACCTGCTATAAAATTGCCTCACAGTAAATTTGATGCTGCACCAGTCTGGATTTGCTTAAGGGGATAGTTAGGAAATTTGGCAATTGCACCGCTCTCACTCCCACAATCCTCTGCACATATTATTAGCTTGTCTCCACAGAAAATGAATGAGATGCAAACATTTCGTATCGTTGCAGTGTGGAAGCACAACAAATATAAGTCTAATTTACCATATTGGGGCTTTACCAAATATGGCATATTTTTAGATGTGTCAATGGGCTACATTTCTCTCAAGGGAAAAGGGTCTTGTTGTCATACCAATTGCAATTTTTGTTGAAACAATGATTTTCTGCCTTTGTTCAGACCCTATGCTAAAAGGATCAACTATAATGGTTTAATAAAATTAATCCCATGTTATTGATAAATAGGAAGTATTTTTAGCTTTACCATTTAATATAAAAAGTAAGTGTAGATCAGGATCCTTTCATTAACGCCCCCAAGTAATTGTTTTTAAGGCCTAAAGACTGAAGTTCACTTGCTTTTGGACTGCAACGCAGATCTTATCTCAGTATATTGTCACACCCTTAATCTCACATCATACTCCTTCCATAAAAAAAGAATCGAAATGATGTGTTTCCTCTGGCTTTTCCCACAGAGAAAGCCCCAGGAGCTATTCATAGAATAACACGTTTATGATTAGCGCACACTAACTGAAGATCCCAGCACTGATACACAAAATCCATATCCTGATTGATTTTTTGGTTCAGTGTGGCTGAAGTGTTTTGAAAGGAACTTAAACACGAGAGTGGTTTAATTCTCTTAAGTGGTTAAGAGGGAGGCAGAAATCTAAACTTGTTGAAGGTGTTTGGAACGAACCCCATTGGTTTGGCCTGTGAACGGATAAACACAAAGAATTCTCTGTTACTGCGAGGATGTATTTTGAGCCCGAACGCTTTGAGGTGCCGAAAATGAAACAGAGCGAGAAAATGTTTTAAAGGCGATTTGTCTGCAATTGTCTGTTTTCATTCGGAATGTGCATAACACAGGAAGTCTGGAGTTTTTATTTCTACCACCAATTGTTGAACACCTACCAAATGTAACTAAAAAAAAAAGGCAGAGGGCCAAAACTGCTGGGAGGAATATCCTAGTAAATTGTTTGAGTTTCCTTATTTACTCACATTGACCCACAAAACCCCTCCATATGGCCACAAAATGGCCTCTTTTGAATTTATAAACACATCAGTACAAATAGCTGAAGTTCCGCCAAAACCCAGAGATGCTTCTGATGTACGGCTACAAGACTCTAAATGTGCCTGACTCATACACACAGAATGACAACAGAAAAACAAGAAGATTGTTTAAAGAGACAGTTCGTAATATAAACTCACCCAAACTGGCAGAAATAAATCAGCTCATCTTTGTCCTGCTTTCAACTGGAGGTTGAAATTGGGATTGTAGATCATAAATCTACACGTAATAACCCCTAATATCAGGAGGATACAATTTTACCTACTTGATTGGAATGAAAACTTGCATCCACACTAGATCTTTGCAGATCAGACTGGACACGTCTGATCTAATATATCAAGTTTCTGCTCATGTGACGTCATAGGGAAGCTGAAATGAGCTTACAGATGCTTGTGATTGATTAGGGTTAATTTGATTGACAGCAGAGACCCACACACCCAATTCTGATTTGATTCTTGGACTCCCTATGCTTCTGACAATATTTGTACAAAATCCTTTATTTGTTAAAAAGATTAGCTTTGGATGGTCCACTAAAAAAACAGGGTTTGTTGAAACAACCCTTTTTATGAAAATCAACGATTGGTTGACCTTTAGATCTAAAACTGCTGAGACTGCTGTTATGGTAATTAAACCCATCTAGCGCTAAAATAGATGCATGCAGTCGTATATCAAATCTAAGGTCAATTCCAAAAATGGCTTGTTGAGATTAACCAAAACCATAACTGCTATCACTGGTATAGAAGACAGCGCAAGCTCAGAAATGACGTTCTAATTATCATGTGCCGAGAAAGGGAAAGTCTTAATTGTGGATCCGAAATGGCGAACACATATTCAGCTGTGGTTACTGAAGTGCAACACTAGCACAAAGTGAAACTGCAGAGATAAATCAAAACTCCGAAAGGCTTTTCTTCACTGGATTGTACAATGCCACGATCTCAGATTAGCACAGTCTATAACCATCTCTTCTTGCCCTCAGTATTAACTCACTACATATTCCAGCAACCTGTCTGTCAGGGGAAGTCTCACTTCTGGAAAGGCAATTGTGGTTTCCGAAAAAGAAACACAATTTGTATTAATGGGGCAATTGCACTCACTAAATGTGGACATCTGTCTGGAAAGTTCTCTGGAGTTTAGGCACATATGTTTTGGTGTTTGTAGACCATGGAGGTGGTGGAAAGAGGAATGACCATGAAGCTATCTATCTATCTATCTATCTATCTATCTATCTATCTATCTATCTATCTATCTATCTATCTATCTATCTATCTATCTAGCTAGCTAGCTAGCTATCTAGCTATCTATCTATCCACATAGCAAGTATAAATATCATTTACTTGGCTGAGCTCATTGACATAGCTGCTTTTGTCTTTTAAAAGAAAGTCCACAGATGTTTTGAAGCCACAAACTATTTGCTTTCCTTTTACTGAAGTTTAAAACTGTGGCATACTACACTGTTAAACATTCCACTTACTTCAATTAAAGGCATGCATTCTAGCAGGGTTGCCAGATTGTGTTTCACACATGTTCATATTCTTAATCCAACTGAAATAGAAAGTAGCTTTGTGCTGAGCGAGATTCAATTCTATCTATCTATCTATCTATCTATCTATCTATCTATCTATCTATCTATCTATCTATCTATCTATCTATCTATCTATCTATCTATCTATATTACAAAATGTTTTAGGAAACCCCTCCAAATCATTAAATTCAGGTGTTGTTTTTCAGGGGTTGGGCTTGGCCCCTTAGTTCCAATGAAAGGAACTCATTTTGGGCAATTTCATGCTCCAAATTTGTGGGAACAGTTTGGGGATGGTCCCTTCCTGTTCCAACATGACCACCAGTGCACAAAGAATTTGGTGTGGAGGAACTTGACTGGCCTGCACAACAGTCCTGACCTCAACCCAACAGAACACCTTTGGGATGAATTACAGTGGAGACTGCCCTTCTCGCCCAACATCAGTGCCTGACCTCACAAATGTGCTTCTAAAGGAATAGCCAAAAATTCCCATAAACACACTCCTAAACCTTGTGGAAAGCCTTCCCCGAAAAGGTTGAAGCTGTTATAGCTGCAAAGGGCGGGACAACTCCATATTACATTCATGTGCATATAAAGGCAGGTGTCCCAAAACTTTTGGCAATATAGTGTATCTATATATCTGGGCTTGTTAGAAGATTTTGCAGATGACATGAAGTTTCAGGCTGTTGAAGGTTGTGTAGTTAGCAAACAATATTAGTAAATCTAAACCATTCCATCACAATCACTATCCAGCTCCAAAAGCTGTTTTTTTATTCATCTGTGATTTGGTTTTTCAGACATAGCTCAAATCACTGGTCAGAAAAGAAATACACTGTTTATATAACGTGTTTCCTGGGTTAATATAAAGTAAATATAAAGTGCTAACAATTGTCAAAGGTCCAGACCCAGTGATCCCTTAAATAAATGAATTAAAAAGCTGAATTACAAAGCCTGGTGCCTCCAGCCTTGGAGAAACTAAGAACAACCACGATTTTCAGCAATTTGACCTTCATAGTGTTTACAACTTGAAAGAGATGAGTGGAAAATGATATTCAACACAATCTCAGGATATATGAATACTTGGTAATGCCATTTGGACTGTAGAATTGTTTACATTGATGATATACTCTTATACTTAGATTCCCTACAACTATGCACTTGAGGGTTAAGGGTCTTGCTCAGGGGCCCAGCAGCAGTGGCAGCTTGGTGGACCTGGGATTCAAACTCACAACTTTCCAATCAGTTGTCAAATGCCTTAACCACTAATTTACCACAACCCCATGGTTAATGCTAAGGTCTAAACAGTTACAGATTAGTCCACTCCCCATAGTTTCAAAGATCTACAGTGATTCTTAGGGTTTAACTTGTACCAGTAGGAAAGATTACTTTAGTTTGATGCACCTCACATCATTCATATAAAGGATAATCTAAGAAACTTGGATGGATCAGTCCTTTGCAGCCCTGAAACAAGGCTTTACCATGGAGCCTATCCTTAAGCATCCAGAACCTATTCTGCCCTTTGAGGCGAATGCCTCTGGGGAGGGGGTTATTATCCCAAGCCAAAGATTGTTGGTTTGAGAGGGGTAGTGGTGGCTAAATTGTTAAGACTCCAAGTTGCTGAGGCTCTAAGTTGCTGCTTGGGGGTTTAAGCTGTTGCCCTTAATGGTCGACATTTTGCTCTGACCCCTAGTGAGCTAGAATGTCCAGAGGAAACAATTTCACTGTAATGTATAACTGATATATAAAGGCTTTCTTTCTTTTCCATATCCTCTCATCTAGGTAGCCAGAGAACCTTCAAATTATTACACAGGTTTATTTAGTTTCAATTTAAACGGCTTGTCATTTTTCATAAAATGAAGAGGAGGAAATATGGCAAAGCGCTGTTTTACCAAAGAATAGACACCTGACCTTTAAGCTAAGTACGTTTTAATGGTCAACACTTCCAGAATCATATGGTATCATATCTAGGCACACCTTTGTTTATAGAAGGTTTGAAAATGATACTTTTCACAATTGCCTCATTAACATCGGTCTGTTTGTTTGCTCAGCAATTTTCATTTAGTTCCTGATAGCCTGTAAAGAAAGTACCTTAAAATGGTCATCTCCTCCAGAATAGTATCTTGCAACGTATCGTATCTGGGTACTGCTTGGTTTATAGAAGGTTTTAAAATGATCTGACTTTTCACAGTCGCCTCATTAACATCAGTCTGTCTGTTTGCTCAGCAATTCTCATTTTTTTTCCTGATTGCCCCTGTGTTTTGGTTCTTCAGCTTTCAACCAAACAGTCATTACTGAGTAAACGACTACATGCACAGTTAGTGTGTGAGTTAGTGCACAACCCGAGTGTCACCGCACGTTCCATGGTTATCAATTTCCCCATGATGCATGACTAAATATAATAAGAACGACATTAGGGGTTACACATCCTCTCCTCATGAATCCCACCCCTGAGACAGCTTCACTTCCTGATACATTTCTAGATACGACCCTGTAATTTCCCCAACAATCAGTTTGAGAGGGGACCATGCACCCTTCCATTCATAAAACTCAAACCGGCTCTTAGTGGTGGAGTGAGTTTATTGAAAGCTTAAATTTGTTTCCCAATCTAGATGAGATATCTTTAGCACATACTCTCTGCGTCTTGCATTAACCAGCAATTACAACTTGTTCTCTTCTTGGGTGTGGGAGATCACTGCTTACCGGCAGACAAAAACCAGAAATATCTATGCTTGGGTCCTGAAATACAAAATTAGCATGAGTGATTTGGTTTTCCAGGCATAGCTCAAATCATACACTGGTTAGGAAAGAAATACACCGTTTATATAATGTGTTTTCCCAGAGTTTAAATATAGTGCTAATGTGATTTGTCAGTGGTCCGGACCTAGTAATCATTTAAATAAATTTTAAAAATGAATAATTGCTGCAATCAGAGGTTCAGGGATCAGTCTAAGCATGTACAGTGTCACCCAACGATGCTTTTATTCCTGTTGCATGAAGCACGGATGACTAATGCTAGACTACTTTCTATAAGAATAGAAAGAAACCTTGACCATAGTGGTAATTGGTATTTTCAGGATTCTGTGGAATGATTGCAGACGAATGAGAGCCTTCCTGAGACAGAGGCCATTTTTTAGTGCTTAGACTTTGGGGTATTTCTTGACACATTTTTATTAATTTGAATAAGAATGATTAGCTTCGATTTGATCTTCGATCTTGCTTCACTGTAAAACTACTTGTGATTGTGTAGCTTCTCTGAGGAATAACTTTAATGAAGCTTTAATTGTAGCTTACCTAATTACATTTTTAAAGTCGCTTACACAGCACAACAGCCTTAAACAAGTCTTTAATTTAAGGCTATTTTGGGGGGGTATTACAGGGATTTAATTCATTCAGTTTAATTTAATTTCTACCATTTTTACCACTTTCAATACAAATTAGCAATAACGTTACTTGGAATGAATCATCAACCAACCAAGGTCTGCGGAATGCTACCACTTGTGTCATTTATTTGACATTTTCCTAGCATTCAACACTAAATATGCATCAGCAATGTAATTATTAAATGACTTGATTATGTAGAATTATGGGGAGTAAGAAACATGTTGATGTTGAATGTTCTTAACTTCCCAAAAGGCTTTTACTTGGAACCCTTCCTGTTCAGAAATTTGGAAAATCTGAATTTGGTGTTACCACAAATGACACTGTCCCAGTCTAGAATCCTTAACCATTTAACTGAATCTTTGTTATAGGGTTCTACATAGAACCTGCAATGGCTCCCTTAAATAGACAGCCAAATGTATCGTGGGCCAGATTTAACCATTTAATGTTTAAGGGTCAGTTGAGTTGTGTTGGCAAGTAATTTGTGGACCATGTTGAGAATTCAGGCAGTTCATATACCAAAATGTACAGTTCTGTCCAACTGATATACTGTAGAAGCATATAGATATTGTTGGTTGTGTTTGGTCATTTTTGGTGTCAGGTACCCCCAATCCACTACCCTAATTTTCTGACCCCATTGATCTAAAACCTTAAACCAAGTAATGGTTTTCTGGTTGCCTTTTTAGGAGAACTCATCCCAATAAGTAAAACTCTCGTGTAAAACATTTGGTGTCCATTATGTGCCTATGAATCAACAACCTTTAAGAGTTCTTTAAGAGTCAACCAGAAAACCCTTAAAGGTTCTAGATTCATGAAGATATAATTGCCAGTTGTGGTAATACCAAATTTATTGTGGACAAAAGTGGCCATAAGGTACATAAGAGTCAGTTGAGTTTCAGTGTTGAGGTTTGTGGACCATGATGAGAAGGTATTTCAGGCAGGCTGGTTGCATTTGGGAATTTCTGATGTCAGGTAACTACACAAACCTTAAACCTGGCCACTTTTGACACCCCATACTTTTGCCATTACCACCACTGACCTTAATTTTCTGACCCCACTATTCTAAAACCTTTAACCATGTAATGGTTTTCTTTTTAGAAGAACCCCTCCAAACTAGTAAAACTCTGGTGTAAATTTCTATATAGAACCTCTAAGAACCTTTCAGAGTTCTCTTAGAGAGTCAACCAGAAAACCCTTAAAGGTTCTAGATTCATGAAGATATAAATGTCAGTTGTGGTAATACCAAATGTATTGTGGACAAAAGTGGCCAGGTTTAAGGTTTAATGCACATTAGAGTCTTTTGAATTAATTTTCTGTAATAACTTTGATGAGAAAGTATTAGACCAGGCAAATAGACCAAAATTTAAAAGGCTGTAAAAAGTCATCGACAGGGTTGGTGGTCATTTTTTGGGCTCAGGTAATAAATTCCAGAAAACCTTTAGCCCAGAAAACATTTGGTATTACCACAGCAAGTGCCCATAATTTCACAAAAATCCAGAACCTCTAAATGAATGTTTGCCTGGGAGAACCCTTCCTGATAGGGAAACACTCTCCAAAATAAATTTAAAAGTGTTCCCTCAGACAGACGACCAGAAAATCCTTAGCGGTTTAAAATTCTTGAATGCATTAGAGTCAGTTGTCTCAATACCAAGTTTATTGTGAGCCAGCAGATTCAAGGTTTGTGTGGAATTTGTAACTTAAGCCAAAAAGCTCCCAAATGCAACCAACCATGTCTAACGATTCGGCAGTATTTTCATTTTGGGCCAAAAGTGTCCCAACTGCAAATTTTGGTCCGTTACATGCCGGAAATATGGTTTCAACAAGGTTGTCATTCCACGGTGGTATGCGGGCTGGTAATAAACCAGCGCTCATTTGTTATCTGGGTTCTTTATCACGATAACTCGTACCAGTATATCGTCCTCCAGCATTGGGGCACTTTTTAACCCAGACATTTCGTTTTAAATGAGTAAACATATGCCATGTTACTTCATACTGGTGTCTGACTCACATTTACGGCCCTGATGTGATAACTTCAGATAGCATGCAGTAAACTCGCACATCTATGCTGACAATTACTGTGACCTCTAATGGTTATTATAAAAGAGGACAGCAACCACAACAAAGAGCTCGAGAACAGTAATGACTTCAGCACATCCACATACAGCACTCCTAACTACACATTTTGCTTATTTAGACTTCTAGGTTCAAAACTGCAAAGCGCTCAAAATATCTACTTACTTTTTTCACCATATCTAAATACATTAATTTTAATAGCAGATAGCTCGCTTGATTAAAAACGAAGTGCTAATCCATCCACGTCGTCCATCTGCTGCGTTCCAAAGAAAGTATGTTAATTCATTTTGCTTAGAGGAAAACAAGCTGTTTACTTCTGTTTTCTTTTCACAGCTTTTCACAAAATGAAGCAACAAACATTAAAAAAAAAAAAAAAAAAAAGCGCCAGACTCCACCCGGTTCTGCTCTATCATTAAACTAAATGTTAGTAGCATTTTGAGTCTCAAACCTCCGTTGTGGGTTGTAAACACAAAGATAGTTGAAAAGAAGCAGGTTTGCAAGCAGAGATGGCACAAGCAATGCACAATAGATTCACACGCAAGAGCAAAGTGAAAAAAAATAAATAACTCCCATATTCATAAGAAATCAGGAATTGACAGTGAGAGTTGTAATCATGTACTCAATGCCCAATATAATTCCAGGCCTGTCTCTATAAAATACCCTGTCTCATTGATACTACAGTGTGCAAAATAAAGTCTGTGAGCTCAGGCAGAGCAAGCTCGAACAATACTTATGAGTCTATTTATGTTACATAACTACAAGGTATGTTGAGACAGCATTTTGGAAAATTACACTTGATTGAGTCTAATTCTGAAAATTGTGGATGCTGAAACGAGATTCGTGTCTAGGGGGGTGGTTAATAATACTCTGTGTGACAGAAATTCTCCATCATTTGAAGAACAGGGAACTTCCACACACCCTGTGGAAGATCTTTCCACTTCATCACCCAGGATACAAAAAAAGACAGTATAGATGCAGATGAAGTTTCAACCTCAGAAAGCTTTACAGGTGTCATTAGCTGTGAGAAGATTTACACTCTTCTTGTCATGATCATTTTGTGTGTGTGTGTTACAGTTTCAAAAGGCATGCAAGTCAAGTCAAGTGTGCGCTTGAAAGGTGATAAAATATGACTGGAATAAAGCTCCATAAAAAAAATCTCTGCAACAAACCCCTGATGATGAATATCCTGTCAAATTCGAAGCGATTTCACGCTCTTAAAGTCTGCCCCCTGGTGGCTATCTGTAATACAACCTCCTTACACCACAGTCAAAGGCAGATGTATGTTCCAGACAACCTGTTTATATCTTTTACTAGCTGCTTCTTGGGAGAAGCACTTTTAAAAATACACAAGTACGGCACTATAAACTACTAAGCCTAAAATAGCTGATTTAATGAAGGCCTCACTATACCCCATCCACACAAACCGAGCAAAGTGTTGTCCAAGAAGGGAAAGGAAAGAAAGCGGTGTGTGTTGACTGATGGTCAGCGAGTTTTATTAAGTTTAAACGTGATTGTTGCAAAGTGAAACGAAAGGCAAAGTCAGACACCGCTTCTGCCACCTCAAAACCTTCGTGTTTTTATTTGCCTACTTGTGTTTGGGGGGATATGAAGTAGACCAGACAGTCAATAGAGATGAAAGGTGTGTATGTATATATATATATATATATATTCCCCACTTCAGATATAATATGCAAAAAGGAGCTTTAAATATATTTAATGCAAAATATATATTTAATGCAAATATACAGAATCTACAGAAACATTTCTATCTGCTAAAAAAACAAACATGCAAATTATAAATTATTAGAGAAATTTCTGCAAAAAAACCCCCGGTTTGAATGAAAGTCATGCAATAAAATACTTTTTGGTGGTTTTTGGAAACATTGTCTTTCATGTCTCTTATGTCTCTGATTGTCTTTTATGTCTCTTATGTCTTTTCTATATTTATATCTATATCTTATTTGCAACTTAATTATGAAAAAAAAAGTTAAAATGTAGAATAATAGACAAACAAAAAATAAAGATTGTATGAACTTTACCCACTATATGTATCTTTCTTAAAAGATATTTCTGACTTGAATCCTTTTTAGTAATAAGTGGAAACTAATCACGGGTCTTAGAAGCAAACAGGCATCGTGAAGTGCCATGCCGAGATTGGGCAGATCTGTCTCTTAATTACAGTGGAGCTGAGGAGGAGGGACTCGTGTGGTGGGTGCTTTTTAATGAGACATGGGCCACATACAGTATAAAAACCCTGATCGTTGTGCAGGAGAGCAGCAGATGCTCTAAGGTGCTCAAACCAAGAGGATATACAGCAGTGGGAGCTGCAGTGGTGCTGACTTTATTTATTTGGAACCCAAGCATGCCAGTATGTATCATGTATACCTCTCTCTCTCTCTCTCTCTCTCTCTCTCTCTCTCTATCTCGCTGTCTCTCTCTCTATCTCTTTCTCTCTAATTTCTTAAGTGAGCCTGACTTTAAGAAACTGATGGTAGATTCTATAAAAAACCATTATATCGGTCTATACTTTGACAATAGTTTTTAAAACTTCTTGAAGGATTTTTCAAAATATCCAAAATATCATTGTGTTATTTTGCTTAGAAGAATTTCAGTCATTTCTCATCTCCATCTAACTCAAATCTACTCTGTCAACACACAGATTTAACCTCAGAAAATGGACCTACGAGTAGCAAGCATTCTCCTTCTCCTGGTGGCCCTGGTTGCCGGCCATGGCGAGAGATATATGGTGAAGAAAGTGGTGAAGGCTCCATATGCCGTGAAAAGTCATGGTAAGGTTCCTTTTTGTAGATTCTAGGCTTTTTAGTTTATGTTAGATGAGACATAAACTCATACAGTCAGCTAACAAAAAACAAGCATGGGACATTTTGGAGTTCAAGTTGTGTGTTCATTGCAGTGATTGGTTACAGCGATGCACTAATTCGTCCAATGATGAGAGGCGTCTTGCCTACTGGATGTAACATTGGCACAGGCTTCATGTTCTAAGCTTTACTTCATACATTACTTCTAGCAACTGCATTGCATTTTACTCAATAGAATAAAATTAAAATAAAACATGCTAAAGTAACACAAAGGGCAATTTTTTAAAAACAACTTAATGTTGCATATTTAAAGAAAATACAATTCGGACCAACAGGCCCATGCATTATCTGTTCTATCCATGAGGATTCTCTGCAGTTTTTGTGCTCTAACATTTAAATGAAAAGAAGTTAGAACAATAATGAACACTATGAACTATTTTCTTTTCTGTTTTCTTTTGTTTGCATATTTTTTGTTAAACTTTTTCAGGGTTTTGGTGAATATTCTGTCCCTGACACTTAACTAGCTTTGCAACAGGAATCACAGAATATCTGACATACATAAAATATATTTAAATACTACTACTACTACTACTAATGATGATGATGATGATGTTCTATTTGTAAGACTACAGGTTGTAGTAGTAGTGAATTAAATAAATAAATAAATAAATAAATAAATAAATAAATAAATAAATATGCAAATGTGATCACCAACCTGCATATGTTCCTGGAGATCTACCTTCCTAAAACAATTTGTTCCTGCTGTAAAATTAACGAAGCTGAACAATTAACTAGACTAATTACCTGAAGCAGGTGTGGTGCATTCACTCAGGTTGGATCTGATCTGTAGGAACAAGCTGACTGCATTAAAGGATGAAGGCACAATCTGGAAATTAGATGCTGGAGTTTTGGATTTGGATGAAATGCGAATGGTGTGTTAGAGAGTCAGTGCAGTGGATTAGCCCTAAAGTGTAACTTTAAGACTATGTGAATAGCTTGAACTGTACAAGAACTCATTTTGTACATGTTGAAAAGTGATTTGTCAGGGTGTGTCACAGGCGAGACCTCACACAGCTGTTTTGGTCAGAATGACACAGGGACTACTGCAGTTTACACACCAGTGGATGTGACCACATCAAGGCGCCCTCAAAACATGAGCCCACAATTTCATCATCCTGCAATATAAATACTGTCTAATATATTTCAGTGAACCTGGTGTGTCCTGGAATTATTGCAGGGTGTACGGAAAAGTCATTGTAATATGCTTGAATATCCAGTGTGAGATCCTACTGGTGCACGTTATAAAGATGTAATAATAGTGGCGCTTAAAGCTTTGAAATGATAAAAAAAAAAATATAACAAGCATTGCTGTTTACTATTCTTTATTTGCAATGATGGGGAAAACATAATTAAAATGATATATTAATGGACGTTTCCAGAGAAGCAGGATTTTTGGAAAAAATGCCCTTCATCAGATGTACAAGCAAAGTTCTTCTCAAGCTCCAGGAGAGGAAATCAGTTGATAAATGTTATCAGACAACCTTTCTATCAATTTAGCATTGCAAATTCAATTAGTAGCAACTTCTTTTGCATTTTAAGCCTGATAAGACATAATTTAAAAGTTGCAATTAAATTTTGAAGTATGCAGAGTCTTCACAAATACAATACAAATGCCAAGCTTAGCATGGTCAAAGGACCCTCCTGTCTAATTTCTCCAAGATAGATATAGGCCAAAGATCTCCTTAACCATCCTCTGGTCAAAGAAAGGTCCTAGTCATGGGCCTAGTCATAGTGTTTCTAAAAAGAAATGGTAGCACTTACAACATTAAACAAAGCCTTACTTATGCTATCCACATCCCCAACCCTGGCCCTGGGGTACCCCCTGTCCCTGCACAATTTAGTGTTTTCCATGTGCCCTGAAACAAATTAGCTGATTAATTAAGACAGTTATGTTGGGAGCAGGGAAAACTAATATGTGACATATACTATAGTATACCAATTTAAAACAGAATATGCTTAGGTATTTCTTCTCCTGAATTGTTGAAATGACTAGGACTGTTGCACTAAGAAATAAAATGTCCATTTGAAACACACTGAAATACCTTTATTTTTCTTTCAGTGGTTTCTGTAGCTGGAGAACCAGGTGCCCCAGGTGAGCCTGGTGAACCTGGACCTCCTGGACCTCCCGGACCCCCTGGTGAGAGTGCTGTTGGACTGCCAGGGCCTGAGGGCCCACCTGGCCCACCTGGACCTTCTGGCTACTCAGCACCTGGAAAGCCAGGCACTCCAGGTGGACCCGGCAAACCAGGTGCACATGGTGCACCTGGACCTAAAGGAGATACTGGTTCACCTGGTCCTCAGGGACCAAGGGGTGCTCCTGGACCTTCTGGTATCCCTGGGCCTGCTGGTCTATCTGCCACTGGCAAACCTGGACCAGCTGGTTTGCCTGGATCAAATGGACCAAGAGGAGAACCAGGTGCTAAGGGACATCCAGGTATTCCTGGTGCACCAGGACAAAAAGGAGACAGAGGTATTGGCATTCAAGGGCCAGCAGGTGAAACTGGTGCAACTGGACCTATGGGACCTGTAGGCGCACCCGGTCAGCCTGGTGTTGGTAAACCCGGTAAACCTGGCTACCCAGGTGAGCCAGGTAAGCCAGGTGCATCTGGTCTTGATGGGGCACCTGGTCCTATGGGACCAGCTGGGCCAAAAGGCCACACTGGAGCTCCTGGGGTTGGAATGCCAGGTAAACCAGGTGATAATGGTGCTCCAGGATTGCCAGGCCCTACAGGCGCTAAAGGTCCTCAGGGAGCAACAGGTGCACCTGGTGCTCCTGGTAGTCCAGGCTATGGTAAGCCAGGTGCTCCTGGTGCGAAAGGTGACACAGGTCCAGTAGGTAGCACTGGTGCAACAGGTCAGAAAGGTGAGCCAGGTGCAAGGGGAGCAACAGGATACACAGGCGCAACTGGCCCAATGGGACCAGCTGGTTCTCAGGGTCCAAGAGGTTTCCCAGGTGAGAAGGGACCTACAGGTGAAAAAGGTGAATCAGGTCCAATGGGACCTCAAGGCTTTAAGGGACATAAGGGAGATCAAGGGCCACAGGGACCTGAGGGCAAATCAGGCTATCCAGGTTCACCAGGCCCACAGGGCCCAAGGGGAGCCACAGGTGCTCCAGGTAGCAAAGGAGAGACTGGTGAGGCAGGTGCAACTGGTGCTCCAGGAGCAACTGGTCCTGTTGGACCTAAGGGCCATACAGGAAATGCTGGACCAGCTGGTGAAACAGGGCCTGCAGGTGCCACAGGTACAAGAGGACCTACTGGTCCATCTGGTCCACCAGGTGCACCAGGAGCTAAAGGTCACCCTGGTCTTCCTGGTGCACCTGGCCCTGCAGGTCTTGCTGCTAAAGGAATTCCTGGACCACAAGGTCCACCAGGACTTCCTGGATCAGATGGTGCTCCTGGTGAAAGTGGACCAGCTGGCCCTCCTGGCCCACCTGGTCCACCCGGTGAGGTTATTATTGCAGAAACTAAGGGAACCTTTGTGAAGGAACCTTTTGTCAAGACCCCAATGTCTGCTTTTACTGCCTTAACTATGACACCTTATCCTCCAGCTGGTAGCCCTATTAAGTTTGAACAAATTGTCTACAATGCTGAGAATCACTATGACCCTGAGACTGGTATCTTTACTTGCCAGATTCCTGGAGTGTATTATTTTGCATACAGCATGCATGTGAATGGAGCTAATGCTCTGGTGGCACTGTACAAAAATGAAGACCCAATTATGTTCACTTATGATGAGTACAACAAGGGCTTCCTGGACCAGATGTCTGGTAGTGCTGTCCTTCAACTCAATGAGCAGGACACCGTTTATGTCCAGATCCCTGATGATGAGGCAAACGGTGTCTTTGCTGCTGATAATGTCCACTGCTCCTTCAGTGGTTTCCTGATTGCTTCTACGTGATGCAGTTATCCAACCATACCATAACTTCTAAACATTCTTACTATTTCTCAAGCAACAAAAATGTCCAAACAGGTTGTTCTTTGGTTTTGAGAAATAGAAGTATCTTGACTTGAAAATCCCAAGCAGTGGGTGCCAAAAAGAAGGACCTAATTTATGTAACAGGCTATCAGGGACATAAAGGCAGTTAAATGCATAAACAGTCATCTTTATTGGATTTGAGTGGAGAAAGTATGTGAAGTTTAATAATTATTAAATGTCCTGACAATTTTTGTTCTTTTGTTCTTTTTCTTTTTATATTTTCTAATTCGAAAGGGTGATTAAAATTTTAATATTATTTTTTTTTTTTAAACCTTGTTTTTGGTAATGTTTTCTTAACAAATACACTCAAAGAATGATGTTCCTGATGTTTGTTTCTGATTTAAACATTGTGAAATATCGTACAGATTATTAAAAAAATGTACAAGACATCCAAAGCAAAAGCAATTCCAAATGTTATGCCTTAAAATGTAACTGTACTTTGTAAACCATAATGATGAAAATAAACTGTCTTAAAGATATTTGTTTTTTTTGTGTGTGTGTGTGTGTGTGTGTTGGAGATTTGACTTGCTATCATACCCACAAATAAGGTGTTGCAGCACATGAAGCTAAAAATACATTCTATTAAAAATAAAAAAATAAATAAAAGTAATCCAGCAGCAAATATATTTTTTTTTTTTATGGTTGTGGCAGCATTATGCAGCATTTACACCTTTTAAATACTGAGGCAAGGTAGCATTGGCACTTAACAGCTTCAAGGGTCCTTCCTTCAAGGGTTTTCCTATGGGTTCCTCTGGTAATGTCAGTACGTAGATTGGCTACTTTAAAAAATGCTCCTATGTGTGAAGCTGTGTGTGCATGGTGCCCTTTGATGCACTGGTGGACTATCTAGGGTGTATTCCTAGCTCATGTCCAGGGTTCCTGTGATGATTGGTTTTGGATCTGTGACCCTGAAAGCACTTTTCCCTGAAAAGGAATGAACAAACTAAGAAAAACAGACCTAATATCTACACTTACAATTGCCAAGTTAGTTCTTTATTGTTATTGCATGCAAAATCCAATATTTTCAACATTTTGTTCAGCTTTTAACATTTACCAGAACTCAAATACCTGGTCAGAGTTAACTGTCTGTAGGTGTAGGTCATAGTTTACACAATATATTTCTTGCTCTGGGTTGAGTGTATGTAAATAGTCCAAATATTTAGAGAGATGTGGGGAGTGTCCCGTGGTACGCAAGTTAAAAAAAAGTTATTGGTCAGTCAGACCGTCAAATAGAAGCTGCTGGGTGGAGTTTAACCAAGCAAGTGGCAACCACAAGCCACAGGAACCTTAATGCACTGCCATCATGTGGCTGAGTCGAAGGACCCTGGGGGTGTGAGGAATTTAAAGGTAGAGGTGTTCCAATGTGGGGCAACCAAAGATTTTCATTTTCATCCTTGTAGGAGTACCAGCCAAACAAAGCGAAAGCCACAAGCATGAGATGACCTTAGGTTAGCATCCAGAAGGCACGTTTAGTGCACAAACTCGGAACAGGAATATTGGGTGAAAACACACCCTACTTGTGGTCTCCAGCTGAGATGTAGGGTTAATCTGGGAGTGTAGAAATGGTATGGTGTAAAAATGTCTTTAACTGCTGTGGGAAATCTAAAAACATTGCAGTGGTGTCTGTTGTCATTGCTTGGGTTAAGGTTTAGGTTTTCTACAGGAAAATACTATTCTGGTGACATATCAGCACATCGGCTTAAACGTTTGTTTTATGGACTCCAAAAGTAAACCCTAAATTATCTCACTATGGAACACTTTAATAAGGAAATAAGGAGGGGAAAAAATACATCTGAAATGTCAGCCAACAGGAGTCACAAACTTCAGTCCAAGATGACCCATGGACGGGGCAGGATTCTGTTTTCCTTCCTCACAGGAACACACAGGATTTGTGCCAGAGACAAAAAAAATCACTTAATTATCTGGTTGAACTGGGTGTGTTAAAGCAAAGGAAAACTCTTAACAATAAAACACTGAAACATCCAGGGTTACCATTTCAGAGAAGTTTAAAAATATAGAAATATTATAAAATATATATAATATTTGTGAATTATTTTTTTATAACACGAGTTCATCTAAATGGGTTCAGTAATGAAGAGTTGCAAAACACACACACACACACACACACACAAAACCTTGTTATTAACAAAGAA
Source organism: Hemibagrus wyckioides (assembly GCF_019097595.1). Lineage (NCBI taxonomy): Eukaryota > Metazoa > Chordata > Actinopteri > Siluriformes > Bagridae > Hemibagrus > Hemibagrus wyckioides. The sequence goes on along the minus strand of NC_080718.1, from coordinate 3,375,681 downwards.
CATGTAATTGTAACTGTGGTGAGGTTTTCTGTGAGGAGAAGCCTATTTAACCTTTATGGAAGGAGTCTCCATAAATGCTACATTAATTTTTAGCTTGAACATCTTTCATTAACTTGTTCAGTTTGGTTAAAGGATTTCCGACATTACCCACAATGCCAGCTGATGGATGACCTGCTAATTCTGGCACCAGAGAGATTTAGCCCGCACTTTATGTCTACTTAAAGCAGCGGTGATTGAGTCCTTTGGCCTGTCCAGCTCTCTTAACTGTACACTCTGCTCATCTGAAACAAAGCTTGATCAATAAATTCCTAATCCAAATCTCTGCCCTAACAGCTGGACTACATCATATAGCTGCATTGCATTCTGGATCGTTGAGTTTGCAGCCATTAATGTGCGATGGAGGTGAGAAAAGAAGCTGTTGGCGTTTATGGCTCAGGATGTTAAACTCCACTTCACTTATAAGGTCCTCTGTGTCGTCAGCATTAACCGACACACTAGAGCCACAAGGGTACTAAAGTTTTCAGCATGAGTGGAGGTTACCTTAAAGATAATAGCCTGGTTAAGAAACACTGATTTTGATCAAAAGAAGAAAGCTTCATGTGTATGAGATGAATTCATTCAGGATATCCCGTAGTGCTTGAAATTATTTGTAGATACAGGTTTTACTTTGACCCACAAGGCCTTGTTGGAAATGTTCTATCTATTCATTTCTCAGCTCCTTTAACAGCTCTTGTGATTACAATTGATTTTTTTTTTTTGGCCACCAAATAAAGAAATAGAAATGAAACTGTGTTAAAAGCCATCATTCACTAAAGCTGTTTCTTTTCAGTTGTGATTATGACATAACTAGAAAAGTTGGCCCAGTTTTTAGACTTTTAATGGCTTATAGAAATAAGGTGCTGGATTTAAATCCAGGATCTGAATCCGTTCAGTTTCACCGTGTGGACCACATGGTGGTGCTGTAGTGCATAGAATCGTTAGATACCTACATCACAGTATTTATAAATAGTCTATGGTTTGTGTGTATCTTAAATGAAATCAAACACATATCCAGTTGTGGTTAATTTGGTTGTGGGAAGCAAATCCGTTTCTATGTGAGGAATAAACCACTCCTGGATGTGCTGTTATTGGAAAATATGATGGTGACGTGCTGGTGTGTAATGTGGCCTGTCGTGATGTGGAGTTACTGTTAGCACACTGAGAAGCAATTATTTTTCAATTAGTACTCATACACCACAGAAATGATTTGTTTTATTAAAGAGAAATTGTAGTTTTTATCCATTTATAGTTACGTTTAATGCCATGGAACAAGCATACAAGTTCTTGTTCCCTCATCAGTCTCCCTTCATTTTTATTTCAGTTTTCATTTGAAGAAAATGCAGCTTGTTAATAGGAAACCTCTAAACATAACTTCCTCCCTTCATAGATTTCCCCACAGAGGAAAAGGTAAAGGGTATAATTTTGCCTCAGAGTGCTCAAAAAAGCGCTGATGGAAATTTTTTTTAGATTATGGAGCATTCACCATACAAGTCCATGTGACTGAGTTATCCCTGCAAAAGCGATAGCATATTAGAACGAGCGCATTATTCGTGATAAACTTGTCCAGGTGGATTTATTGTCAGAGCTGCTGCTATGGAAAATTAATCAAAACACCTTTATTAGGCATAAGTTCCAGAAAGGGTATGTTGCGGTCCAGCAATAGATGGATTTAATCAATACTATGAAAGAATAAAAAATCTAAAAAACCTTGCACGATTTAAGACTTACTCGTAGCATTGTAGATGACCCCACACACCCCTCACACACACTCTTCACCCTCCTATCGTCTAGAAAAAGGTACCGAAGCATTCAGGCCCTTACAACCAGACTGAGTAACAGTTTCTTCCCTCAAGCCATCAGGCTCCTTAACACCCAGAACAGAACCGTACCAAACTAACAACTGTGTGAACTGATCTTTTCTGAACTCAAGACTCAAACACATACATGTCTGTAACTCCACCCATATTATAACTGCTTACATGCTGTTTTTGCACACATTCCAAACCGCCACTAACTATACAGAAGTTCATATGTTTACAAGAACCGCCTTGTTTACAGTTCTCCAATTTAGCACATTGTACTGTATAACATATACAGAATGTATAGCGGTCAGTGCTATTTTGTCTATAATGTGTCCTGTATTGTGTTCTTGTCTCGCACGGTTTGCACACGTTGCACTTTATATGGCTAGGACAGTTTACTTTCTGTCCTTAGCTCTATGTTTTATGTCACACCAGGGTCCTGGAGAAACCTCGTCTCATTTCACTGTTTACTGTGTCAGCTATATAGGGTTGAAATGACAATAAAAGCTTCTTGACTTGACTTTAAAAATACACAATGTACATGACTTCAAGTTGTTTACTTAAAAAAATAATACAGCCTTCACCCAAAATGTTGTGTATTCATTAAAAATGTAACAGATTTCTTACCTCTCTTATGAACTGCTTTAAACCCATAGCCTTAAAATTATAGCCTGGCATCTGAGTTTAGTCCAGGACTAGATTTAACCCATTTCAATATATCTGGCCATTTTACACAACAGCCACATCCGTTATCCAGTTCTGTTCCCAACTGACCAATAATACACACCTCAACCCCACAGCACCTGTTTATTATTCAGACATCCAGCAGGACTGATGAATTGAGAAGTGGAAAATTGGAGGAAATGAGAAATAATCTTTTAATTTCACACCTTTTTACGATACCTGGGTATGACAGGCAACAAAATGCCAACGTTCCAGCATTTTTGTCAGCACAGATAAGACTGATGCACACAAACCTGTTGCTGAATGACCTGGTTTCTCCTGATCTATGATTGGTGGAGACACTGAGGAAGAAAAAGTGGTGATTGGTCAAGAGGTCTTTGTTTCAAAATGGTAAGCCTTGAAAAATATACAAAAATACTAAATATCTCTCTCTCTCTCTCTCTCTCTATATATATATACACATATATATAAATAAAATCAAACCTTTGCAGAATACAGTTACATTCTTCTTCATCTTATTATTGCCATAAAATATATAATATATTATACTTAATCAGGTCTTCACTTTAGAACTATTTCCTCATAGAGCCAGATTTCTCCGACATTAAGCTTACAAGTAGTAAATCTCTACAACAAATAATTATAAAAATGTAAACAATTTTTTCCAGACATTATTTTCAAGAGCTATCAAAAACGTCATTTAAAAAACAAAAAAAAACAAAATTATTCTTCTATATCTTTATTGAGAACAAAATGAGCTACAATACTAATGAATTAAGTGTTATTTTTTAAATTTAAAAAAAGATTTTTGTATTGTTCCACTTCGACATTTAACTTAAAGAAATAAAAACAAAAATAAATGTTAAAAAAAATCCCACCAAAATAAATGAAAAAAAATTAAAATTACCCCCAAGCCCCGACACCGCAAAAAGAAACAATAAAATAAAAATAATAATAAATAAAAAATAAAATCCACACACCACATGCACTGCTTTTTAATCCACACAGAGACACTTAATTCTTTTTAATCCTTTATTTGTGTTTTTTTGTGCCCGTTGAAGTTGAATTCATACTTCTGTATGCAAAGTTACATTCCGTTTAAAAACCAGGTAGTGTCAGACCTTGAGTATTTACAGCAAACTGTAATCTATTTGATTGCACTGGCAACTTTTATATATACTTGCACAGCATCAGAGGAAAAAACAAAAAAATCTAACTGTATTAGTCATCACAGGTCAACAGGTTGGATCTACAGCAGGGTTAGAAGAGGGTCAGACTTTTACCTACAGGACTGAAAAAAGTTTTAAAAAGATTTAAAGACATGACGAAGCCTATACAAGCACACAGTGCTGCCGGAAGTGGAGCGGTGCAGCTGGTGTAATATCTGAGCACCCGTTCTGAACGATTTGTGCGACGTGTAAAAACCGAGCGGAATTTGATCTGGGATTCGTCTACACGCCTCGTTTGCTTTTTTTGGTAGCACCGCTTTCCGAACACGCACTGGAAAAAAACAAAACAAAAACTAAATCATATGGCACCAATTACTTCAACTAACATTGCAGTTTCCTAAAAAGGTTTACAGGTATGAAAGTTGAAAAGGAAAAAAAAAAACAAAACAAAACTGCATCACACATATGCACACATCTCTCACACACACACACGCAATACTGTAACAAACACAGTTGTAGGAATTGAAGCACGGTGCCTTTCATGCTACAATCAGAGATCCTTCGTTGGAGCACCACGGAGACACGACGGATGGAGGAGGAACGGACTAATTATGACAGGGATTAAGACAACTTTGAAAGGTCATTGGTAGGGTTTTTTTGTACAAAAAGCCTCCGTGGTTCAGCTCCTTATTACTTCATTAAAAAGCCGTTATCATCTGGTGAACCGTGTTACTCTTCAGCAGCAGCAGCGGCAGCGGGTTGAGCATCTGAGCTCTCGGCTGGTGCCGGGGCTGCTGCTGCTGGCTCTTCGGCTGCGGCTTCGGCCGGTTTCTCTTCTGCTGGCGTCTCGGGCTTTTGCTCCTCACTTGTTTTTTTCTCCTCGTCTGCACTCGGCTGATCGGCTTTGGCCCCCTCGGCTGCTTCCTCTTTCTCTTTCTCCTCTCCTCCAGACGCCTCTGGCTTGGCCTCCTCGGACTCGGCTTTATCTTCGCCTTCCTCGGCTGGAGCGGCCGCCTCCTCTGCCTCGGCTTCCTTCTTGGCGCTCTTCTTAAAGGAGAAGCCGCTGAGTTTGAACGGCTTCTTAAAGGAGAACCGCTTCTTCTGCTTGGCAGGCTCGTTGCTTCCTGACGCGGCGCCGTTCTCTTCAGGTTTGCTCGAGTCCTCGCCGTTGGCTACCGGGGCGCTTTCGGCTGCGCCTTCCTCCGCCGGCTTCTCGGCCGTTCCGTCTTCGGCCTTCACCTCGCCGTCGGTGGCGTGTTTGCCGTTGGCCTGGACCTCCTCAGCGGCTCCATCTGCCGTAGGGGAGGCATTGCCGTTTGTCTTAGCGTGCCCGTTTTCCTAGAAAGGAATGGAGAGGTCCATAAGATGTTTTCACATACAGCTGAGGGACTATAAAGCAACCCAATCAAAGCTCAAGGGATTAATCTTCCCGATTGGAAGCTCATTTGTTCTTTCTACATTCAGTACACTTTTGTGCTAAACATAATCAAATAATAATAACTTAATCTTCAGAATGTTTCTCCACTGGAGCAAAGTTAATACCCTGAACAGAAAAACCTACCTTTTTTTTATTTTTTTTTTATTATAAAGATTGAGACGGCGGGGGGTGGGGGGGTGGGCAAACCGGCTTGCTTTGCTGTACTGAAACAATAATGAATGCATTCAGTGTACTTCCTACGTTGCATAGAATTTGAGTGCAAGTCGTTCGACACGTATTGCAGTCATTTCTTTAAAATTCTCCTCCACTGGAGTCCCTAGGATTTCTTCAGGGACCGTGTTGCTACACAAAAGGTTACTCCAAGAGCCATCATTTTAATAAAATATATTAATTAATTTATTTTTTTTTAAATAAAGGGAAACAAATCGGCTTGCTCGGAAGCAGCTGAGGCGATGATGAACGTTGCTGTATAGATCAGAATTGTTTCAGAAAACCAAAAATAAATCTTTTGGAGCCTAATAAACAAGATCCCTCCCTCCAGTAGTCATGTCGCAACACGGTTGCTAAATTATAACAACCCCCCCCCCCCCTAAAAGACCCTCCATGTTGAAACAGTCTCAAACTGAGACACAGGAGATGAGACAGATCGACTCACTCATCAGTACCAAAGGAACCGATAACCATTCCTGCATTCAGTAGACTGCCTGTGCCACACTTGAATTTTCCCATTTTGCCCAAATTGAGTCTGATCCCAAGTGGTTTGCAGTGGATTTGCTCGCCACGTGGGTGATGCACAGTGTCTGGATGGAAGCTCCTGCTGTCTGGATTGGGAATGCAAGATGGAGGGTTTAAAAAAAAAAAAAAAAAAAAAATCACAGCAACGACACTTCCAAAATTCATTGTGCTGGAATAATCCGACTCGGGTTCACAACACAAACCTGTGGCACAAACAGGCTAAAAATGCCACTTTGCTCAAGGATGATACTTTGATACCCTTTCATTTTGCAGATGAGGTTCATTCCTAAATTAAATCAAGGCGTGGTGCTTCCATGGCTCTGCACGCGCGACGCCAAGCAGCCTTAACAAAAGCAACCGAGCTGCTCCCTTTTGTTTTTGTTTTTTTACCCCATCTAAATCTAAAATGAAATCTAACTAGGGTTTGTTTGATCCTAAATAGAAATGAGGCGTGATTTGACGGCATAGATACATTTGTGCATGTGAGATGAATTACCAAAAAAGAAAAAAGAAAAAGAGGCGCTACAACAATGCAAGTTGGAATTTATAAGCTACAAAATAAAAAACGCATGCACGCGCGTGGACAATTTCCTGAAAACAAAAACAAAATAATTTCATAAGCCATGCTTTTTCCTTTGAAATGAATAAAAAACACTGCTTTTTCCAACCCCAGTGAGTCTTCATTGTTCTTTACAGTCTTTCAGGGATGCTGCTTCCCTCCCATCGCCCACACAGTTTTAAGATCCACATATTAAGACATATATTAGTCTTTTTTCTCTCTCTCTCTGGATGTTTGTTACCTGTCCGTTTGCTTTTTCTGCAGCGGTTTCCTCTTTTGCACCGTTTTTAGCCACTTGAGCTCCCATGCTTTCACCAAAATTCACGCGCAACAAAGAAAACCCCGAATGAATGAATGAACAAAGAGCGACGGACCGCGCGAGCGCCTTCTTCTTCTTCCTCTGCTGCTGCTGCCTCTTCTTCAACGCCTTCTCAACAAACCAAAAAAACCCACGGAATAAAACGCCGGGACGAAAACACGGCCTTAAAGTTCACACGTGGAGTAACAGTAATAAATTATTATTTTTTTCGGAGATAATTACAGACAGAGAGATATAGGGGTATATATAAAAAAATAAAAGCTAATGAAATTGCTTCTTTTGTTAATGAGATGCGATGTACAACGCCCGAAATTCCGTCATCGCGAAAGAAAAGCGGTCGCAGCCAATCAAAAGTCGCGTCTTAAGAGGAGGCGGGGTTTGGGGGAGTGAAATGGGCGGAGCAGACTCAGGGAACAGCAACTAGTGATAAGGTTTATGTAATGGATTTCTAATCTTGATTATATACAAATAATTAATAATATAACATCGACTGATTAGAGTTTTCATTAGTTTTAACTCTTATAGACAGACAGACAGACAGACAGACAGACAGACAGACAGATAGATAGATAGATAGATAGATAGATAGATAGATAGATAGATAGATAGACAGACAGACAGACAGACAGACAGGTAGACAGACAGACAGACAGACAGACAGATCCTGTTTTGGATCCTACACTATTCTGCTCTACTTTAGTTTTGATGAACATTAATAAGAAGAAATATTTGTAATATTCATATTTATCCATTAATACATTAATATATTGTTCTTTTTTTATTTTTACTCTAACAGTATAATGGAATTGTCTGATCATTTGTAACACGGCTTACATAAAGCAATAATACCAATACAGCACATTATAACCAAATGTAGAAAGAAAGATAGATAGATAGACAGGCAGACAGACAGACAGATAGGTAGACAGACAGACAGACAGACAGACAGACAGACAGATAGATAGATAGATAGATAGATAGATAGATAGATAGATAGATAGATAGATAGATAGATAGATAGATAGATAGATAGATAGACAGGCAGACAGACAGATAGATAGATAGATAGACAGACAGACAGACAGATAGACAGACAGACAGACAGACAGATAGGTAGACAGACAGACAGACAGACAGACAGACAGACAGACAGACAGATAGATAGATAGATAGATAGAGACAGAAATAATACAATAATATAATTAATTATCTTTACAATTATTTTTGTAATATTTACATTACTTACAATTGTTAGTTATTTAACACTAGTCATATAACATTGGTTCAGCAATTAGCGTTGACATCTCGCATCTCCTCGAATTCTTCTTGACTTCTCCAGATTCCTTGGATCTGAATATTGAGCTCAAGAGTAGAGTCTGTGTAGAATTGTTGTCCATGTTGTCTCTACATAACTGGATTTGGATTTGCAAAGCGGAATTGTCTCTAGGTGTGAATGTGTGTTCACGGTGCCCTGTGATGGACGGGACTGAATGATATCCCCATCCATTGTGTATTCCGGCCTCATGCATAGTGTGTCTGGAATAGACTCTGGATCCACCATGATCCTGACCAGTGAGTATATAACATTAGGTTGATCAAAGTTTTATATACACTGACCAGGCATAACATTATGACCACCTGCCTAATATTGTGTTGGTCCCCTTTTTGCCGCCAAAACAGCCCTGACCCGTCATGCACTGTGTATTCTGACACCTTTCTATCAGAACCAGCATTAACTTCTTCAGCAAATTGATCAACAGTAGCTCATCTGTTGGATCGGATCACACGGACCAGCCTTCTCTCCCCACATGAATCAATGAGCCTTGGCCGTCCATGACCTTGTCGCCAGTTCACTATTGTTTCTTCCTTGGAGCACTTTTGATAGATACTGACCACTGCAGACCGGGAACGCCCCACAAGAGCTGCAGTTTTGGAGATGCTCTGATCCAGTGGTCTGATCACAATTTGTCCCTTCATCAAACTCGCTCAAATCCTTACGCTTGTCCATTTTTCCTGCTTCTAACATCAACTTTGAGGACAAAATGTTGACTTGCTGCCTAATATATCCCACCCACTAACAGGGGCCATGATGAGGAGATCATCAGTGTTATTCACTTCACCTCTCACTGCTCAGAATGTTATGCCTGATCGGTGTATATTAAGTATTATAATACTTATAATATATAGTATGGGGTCTCTGGATTATTTTTTGTATATGTAGATTTTAACAAGACTTCTGTTTTTCAAGAGTCATTTTAGTAGGTCAACAAGATGATCTTTGCACCTAATCTCCTAAGTCTGCTGACCAAAACTCAATTTCTTTAAGGTCTTATTAATCAATCCATCTCATTTTATTATCTAAACCCCTTCATAAAATAATGTAATATGCTTGTTCCAGGGGAAAGCCCCCCCATAAAACCCCTGATGACGACAACGCCAGATCAATGTGATGAACATAATCGAGTGATTCCATGATTGCAATCCCTAATATTCCTTTCTGACAGACAGAATTTGGCGCTTTAATGAGTAAAATGGTTAAAATGAACAGGGTTGGGTTTTTATGCATAAAATTAACAAATACACAAGATGTGCTTGACTAGCATCCATGCTAATGACACGAGGAAAATTCCTCTCTCTCTCCGTGTCTCTCTCTCTCTTTCTCTCCAACTCTCTCTGTCTCTGTCTCTCTTTCTGAAGACTTTCCCGTTTCCTCCCTTGTTGTTGTTGTTGTTGTTTCGGCTGCTCCCTGTTCGGGGTCACCACACATCAGCGATCATACAATTGCAATTACAATTTACTTTGTTAATTATTGGTCTTTAATTAAGTGGATCATCTGCCCTACAAGACCCTGTGTACGAGTTGTTACTATAGAAAAAAATAACATATTCGAATGAGTGCTTCAATAATTTCCTGTTATATGAAAATATTCATATATCATCATATTCACGCGGTTGTATTGGGGGTACAATAGAAAATGAATCAACTTCTGATTAGTGAGTATTGAGAATTAAACAGGATTGTGTGTAGGTATAAGGGACATTACGTGGGATATTATAGTTCAACTGAGATATAACAATTTCACCACACAAGCACTAACGCTAAGGTTAGTGATATTAAAAATGTATAGATTTTAAAATATTATTTGTGGATTTTATAGTCGGTGTGTACACAGTTATGGTGGGACAAAAAGGTACTGTACTGTTCAAAAACAATCCCTCCATCCATTTTCTGTAGTGCTTATCCTACACAGGGACACAGAGAACCCAGAGCCTATTATGGAGAACTCGGGGAAGAACCCATTACAGGACACAGACAGTTTTAGTGATGCTAATCAGCCTACAGAGCACGTCTTTGTACTGGGGGATGAAACCAGAGCACTCGGAGAAAACCCCCGAAACACGGGGAGAAGATGCAAAGTCAAAGGGACGGAGGTGGAAATCAAACCCCCAACCATGGAGGTGTGAAGCAAACATCTATCCACTTAGCCATCATGCCTCTTTGGCCATTTTTTTATTCATAAAACTAAAAACAATCTGTGCACTCTGATCAGCAGGGTGACACGGAAGCCATTCCTATGTTTACGTGCGAGTATCTTTAGCTGTATAATGACGTCCAAACCCATCTCCTTCATTATAAAGCTCTACTCTGACATATTATTTAGTGCGGTAGTATGCGGGTATGGAACGTAGCCATGGCGACCAATGGCGGCTTTCTATTTTGATACTATTTCACACAGAGCCAAAGAGAGTCATTTTTCCAGCGAGCTGCTTTAACAGCACCATGTGGAACCGTGTGAATCTGCTCAAAATGGCGACACTAAGCGTCTTTTCTTTCTTTTTCTTGTCTTGTCTTGTTTTTGTTTTTTCTTCTGTTAAACAAGACAAAACAAGACAAGACGAGCGTTGTGTGTTTTTCTACCACACTTCATCGTGACTCCGGCATTAGCATGCGTAATGGCAGGGAGGGCGGGAGCAACGGGGGGTGGAGTCCGAGCGGGGCGCAGGCAGACTCGTGATCGGATTGGCTGAGCCGCATGTCAATCACAGCCCGGTCGCTCGCCGACGTCTGTTCCATTTCAGCGACGGGAGCAGCCCAAAGCGGTTTAGGGTGCTGTTTGTTATTTTTCACCGATGGAAATAATCAAGATATAAACCAACAGCAAGAACAACAAACGAAATCTTCAACTGGTGTTGATTCTACGCAGGAGAAAAACAGAGATCGTTTTCCTGGTAAGCCTGGTGTGTTTTCTTGCGCTTTTGAACGCACTTCAGGGTGCAGGGGATTGCTCCCATTGAAACGATTGAATTAAAAGCCGCATCGTGATGGAGATTTTAGAGATCCGGTCTTCTAAGGGGTTTTTTATTGCACCAGAGCTCATGTGGAAGTCTAAATCGTGTTAAGCTGAAGGGAAAATGGTGCTCGGTAGAGGACGCTGAGATGCTTGATCCTCTTGCAGCACGGATTGATGCGCAGCAGAAATGGCCTCATGTGTCAGACAATCGCGAAGAAAAAGGCCTCTGTCCCCGACTGCATGGCACTGATCGTCTGTTTTGCTCATACAAAAGCCTTAGAAATCCAGAGAATGTCTCTTTTCTACCACCAGTGCGAGCCTTATATATAAATAAACATCTGTATGTTACACTGCTCTTTGTGTGTGTGTGTGTGTGCGCGCGCGCGCGTGCGTGCGTATGTGTGTGTATTGTATCCATGTATGTGTGATGATGATGATGACAGGTTACTTTGTGTCTATATGGGAAAAGGTTGTGTTCATAAAGTGACCTTATTGAAGAAACAGCCCAGGACACAGTACTAACCCTACGCCGCACATCTTTCCCATATGATTTAATGTTTTGTTTTGCTCCCTCACTCGCGTTAGGTTACGTTGTGATGTTGACTCTGTGTTGTGTTGCATAATTGAAAGGCCTAGTTGCTGGTTCAACAGCAAAACATTGCTGGATATTTCTATTTAATATATCAGTGTGGATAATACAATCAGAGATCAGCGTACTGAGCTTTAAGGGCGGACCGATACGTCAGAAATGTTACATCACGATCCCTGAATGCGTTTGCACGATATCATGATGTTTCGGTTTGCTCACAAAAAACTGCCAGCAATACTGGAGTGTTTCAGGGAAATATTGGATGGTTTATGGAATGAAAAAAACAAAAAACAAAATTCATGTTTTACTCTATTTAAAAAAATTATGTTTATGTTAACGACTTCGGTAATTATTATACTATAAAGGTTAAGTATGAAATTTCATCATTAAATCAGCTGCTTCAAGTCAGTTTGTGAATAAGTGTTGATGTAAAAATAAACACAAATTAAAAAAAGATGTATTAAAATGGTGACGCAGTATAAGTTAAAAAACGATTTAAAGCATATAAAGACAAAAGTCACACAATTGTAAAGAATTCTTTGGCTTTGAGTTGAGATGCTTAAGTGTAAGAGAAGTGTTCAGTCCCAAAGTGTCACCATTTAGTCCCAATATGACGATATTTAGTCCAAAAGTGATATTTAGTCCGAATCTGAAGATATTTAATCCCAGTGTGACAATATTTAGTCCCACTGTGACATTGTTTAGTCCCGAAATGATGCCGTTTTGTCCCAGTGTGACGTTATTTAGTCCTGATGTGAAGCGGTTTAGTCCCAATGTGACGTTATTTAGTCCTGATGTGAAGCGGTTTAGTCCCAATGTGACGTTATTTAGTCCTGATGTGAAGCGGTTTAGTCCCAATGTGACGTTATTTAGTCCTGATGTGAAGCGGTTTAGTCCCAATGTGACGTTATTTAGTACCAATGTGATGCTGTTTAATCCCAATGTGGTCAAATTGTGAGGATATTTAGTCCCACTGTGCCACAGTTTAGTCTTGTGACACCGTCTGGTGCCAGTGTGACGTTACTTATTACCAATGTAACACTGTTTATTGCCAGCGTGACCATATTTAGTCCATTTGCGACACTGTTTAGTGCCAGCGCAGTTTAGTACTAATGTGACGCTGTTTAGTCCCAATGTGATGATATTTAGTCCCGACGTAACACCGTTTATTGCCAGTAAGACTGCTTACTCACAGTGTGACACTGTTTTATGCCAGTGTGAAGATATTTATTCCCATTGTGACACTGTTTAGTGTCATTAAGACTATTTACTACCAGTGTAACACAGTTCAGTTCCAGTGTGACAATATTTAGTTCCATTGTAACCCTGTTTAGTCCAAATGTGATGCTATTTAGTGGCAATGTGATGTTGTTTAGTCCCAATGTGATGCTGTTTAATGGCAGCAAGACTGTTTACTCACAATGTGACACTGTTTCTTGCCAGTGTGACGATATTTAGTCCCATTGTGACACTGTTCAGTGCCATAGTGATGCTGTATTGTGACAGTGTGACACTGTTTAGAGCCAATGTGACTATTTAGTACCAATGCAACTATTGAGTGCCAGTGACAAAGACAGTTGACAAAAGTTCTGGAAGTGTTCAAAATCTTGATTAAAAATGTCGCCATGTGACCTGCGATGCTCATTCAGAACAGGAGAACAGCATAAAATTAAGTAACCCTCATGGGAGAGACCAAATATAAGCGACAAGACAGAAAAAAAGATCCTAATTACCTCAAGCTCACTTGTTTTCCACCCAAGCCCAGATCAGGCTGATGGCTGAGAGTAAACATTTGAATCCCAGGTCTGTCATTAGAGGATCTTGTTTGTGTACTCTGCCATGGACAAGACGTTAGCGCACAGTCAAGCGAGTAATAATCTTGAAATTAATCGCACAGTGTAAAACCGTAAAAAATGTAAAGCTTTAAAGGTTTAACGAGAAGGAACGGTACGGCTTAGTGCCCTTTTTTTTTTCCAGGAGTTCATGCGTAAGGATGATAAACTCAGCAGTAATCATGAGCACAAGAAAAGAAAAAGCTTTTTTTTTTTAACAGCCAAATTAAAAAGTCTCTCTTTTTACGAGATGAAAAAGTACGCCCAAGAGCCGGTTATTTAGTCCCGTGGAGTACAAATTAAAGTTTTGATTTACATGCTGTAATTTGGTGCGATCAAATACGAGCACAGAGAACGTCTCGCACTCGCATCACGGCCCGTGCCGTTATACCGTACAGCGAGAGCTTTAAATTTAGCCCCTCGTTATTCCTACCTAACCTCATGAACCATAAACTATTTTTGGATTCTCATTTGAAAGAGCACAAAATCTGCTAGTTCAGACACTAAATTATATCAGACGCCTGACAAAAGTGGGGAAAAAAATGGAAGTTTTTAATGCTTTTCATGTTTTATTCATTCAAGAGTAAAACCATTTCTGAAGTATTTTAGTGAGTATATTTTAAGATTTTTGATTTTTTAAATAATAGATTGGGAATATGAATGTGAGCTGCTTTTACAAGACAGTAACTTGGGTTTAAAATGTCTAGAGTTTACTTTAGAAATAATTATAAAAGTAATATCTTTTTAATTAGCACCTGACATCTTAGGAGATTGAATTAAACTGAAATTTCTTTTAATTAGGAATCTTGAGTAAGTATTTGTTAATAATAATAATTATAATAATAAAAATAATAATATTAATAATGTGTACTTTGATGATTAAATTTATAGGTGTAGTTGAAAGGGTTGAAAAATTCCTTTTGAACATAATCTTTTTAAGAAAATGTGTGTCCTGAAAAAAATCATTCCATTCAGAATAACAACTATAATCAGCACGCTTTCATTCAATATTCCACGTAAATTTTTATGCTGCGTGAAATCAGGCATCATCTGTCACCATGTAGTTTAAAGATCGCTAGAATTTGTTCATTTTTAGTGGGGTTTTTTTTGCAAATAAACCTGTAAAAATTCACAAAAAGTGAAATAAAGCAGGATATTTCACATATTTAAGTTGAAAATGCTAGCAAAGAAGTCAGATTTACTATTGCAACTACAACTAATACTACTGTAAATAACCTTCAAACTTATTATGGATTTATTAATAGGTGACGTTTTGTGGAAGTCGAGCCTTGTACACATGTATACGGATTTAACAAAATAAAGGAAAACGGGAAGAAAACTTGAACAATGTTTTCGATCATGAAAATATCTGTCTCTCCAGGTGAAAATGCAAAAACGTTGAGAATTTTAGTAAAAGTTAATATCCAGTATTACAAAGACTGTTAAACAACCCCAGGAATCACATTAATAGAACAAATATTGAGCTACAAAAAGGAAAAATGCATGCATAAAAATATATGAAAAATAGCTAACGCAAGGATCCGTATGGATCCACTAAGAATGACGTGGACCTTTAGACTTGGCGAGGTCTTGTGCGCAAAATTTGTAGCGTCAGATTCAGGAACGGTACAGCTCCTCTACCTGAGCTAGTAACTATAAAAACAAAGCAGAATTAATGGTTGAAAACTTTATCGAATGTGAAGTGTGATCAGCAGCCATGATGAATGGAGTTCTAGCACAGTCATAGACAGGAGGTTGCTGCAGCTTTCAAAAACGTCCGTTTCTCACGTCCGCGTCTTTTCCGTGTTTTCATTCGTACAAAGCGTTGTTTTCTTAAGAGAGAGAGAGAGACACTGTCATGTCTGGACGGTGGCTAAAAATACAAATATTTTGTCTGGATTTTCTTGTCAGAATCACAGGAGCATCACATCATATCCTATTAGAATATGATATTAATATTAGAATAAACCACTTTAATATAAATAAACTGGGTGTCATTAGTATGTTCATATATCACACTGTGTAATTAGACATTGTTTTTAATACTTGTCCTGTAATAATCATTGAAATGGTGCTGTTCTGCTGTTTATTTGTTAGCAAACTACAAAAAATGAAAATATCTGTATATTAAGATGTACTTTTATTTTCCCTCTCAGGCCTGGTTTACAGACGAGCCAATCGTAGATGTTCTTACTCCATCTTTAATTGAATGGAATGCAAATACTCGGCTGTGGTGCCCCAGTGCTCGCCGCGGTATGTCTAATGGACATCTGTTTGCGTTTTCTCGCTGTGTGCCTATATGTATGTGTCACTTTTCCAGCCTTCGGTGCCATCAGTGCCGCTACTGAGTCGAAGCGGCGATGCCTTTGAGTGCAACGCAGTAGAATAATAGTAGCACGAGAGGAGAAGCATAGCATGCTATTGTGTGCTAAATTCATAACTTGGACTTGTTTTGAACGTGACGGCGTGATGGTGTCGCCAACCTCGCCCATGCGGTTTATTCATAACGGGAACCAAAAGTAGAGCCGCCAAAAGTACAACCATATATTTTGTTTGCTAACGAAATAAATGCAGGCTGGAAAAAGACTGCTGTTACATTTACAGTTAAAAAATAATACTGATGTCATGTATTGGAATCTCAGCATTGTAACCGAAACACAAGCTCCATATTTATTTTTTTATTTTTTTTTTTAACACTCCGATCCTCTGAGATAAATTGCCTGAAAGCATGCTGCCATTACGCCTGTGAGGTTTAGCATAACTTAGCATAACTTACAGAGAACAGGCTGTTATTATTATTATCGTGAAGGCGGTCACTGTTGTGTATGGATATACTGTCATTGTGAATTAATTCAATCTAAATTTATTGCTTTAAACCGCCAGAAGCTTAATTTCCTTAGAAATTAGGTTTACAATCCTTACTCCTATAACTCCATACATTTCTTGTTAGCGTTACTTAAGTTACTGAAGACTGTAAGATGGATAACTGAATGATAATCTGGGCTTTGGATATATTTGGTAGCATTAGATATTAGAGGAAATTGCAGTAAAGTTACCAAGTATTTCTGTATGAATTTTGGCAGAAACTGAATTTAAAAAATAATTTAAAAATACCCCAAAAACCTCTGGATTCCACTCTGGCCAATCAATCAATCAATCAATCAATCAAAATAAAATACAAAAAAACACACATTTTGACCAAATTCAGTTTTCTTGACACCAATTAAAAACAAATAAATTTCACAGAATTATGTCAAATTATTCTGATGCGTAGCACTGTGTATAATTGCACCATGCTTTATTTTGTGTGTGTGGTCATTTCTAGCTCTGAGATAAATGAGAGTTCGGTGTGTTAATTTTGTTCTCCACCAATCAGAATCTAGATAATGGGCTGTGTACAATGTAAGGACAAAGAAGCAACCAAACTGACAGATGAGAGAGAGACGAGTGTTTCCCAGCACGCTGGGTACCGCTATGGGGCCAACCCCACACCCCAACACTACCCCAGCTTTGGGGTCACCGCCATCCCTAACTACAACAACTTCCACGCGCCGGTCAGTCAGGGGACTGTGACGGTGTTCGGAGGAGTGAATAGCTCATCACACTCGGGAACTCTGCGCTCACGTGGTGGAACAGGTAAAGTTTATTCTAATCCTCTTATCATCTATTAATATTATTATTATTATTATTACACTTCTAATTTCTCAATTGTCCAGTTTGGTATCAGAGATACAGGTACACATGTGGCGACGTTAAAGCTTCGTGTCACCATAGTTGCCTGACATTTCATCATATACATATTATCATAAATTTTTTTCGCTGCTGTTGTTGTTGTTGTTGTAGAACATTTATGCTAATAGATGCAGGAATTGTGTTATTGCCTCCCCTGAGAAGGACACACAGTTCTCCTTGAAATAAAGGACCTTTATACCAGAGTGCACTGTTGAAAAATTCTGAAGTCTGATTGGTCAGAAGTCGTTGATTCGGTTTCTATAAAGGCAGGCATCTCAATTTCATATTCTGAGATTTTACATTAACATGCTAGTTTTTTCTGTCTCTCTCTCTCTCTTATATATACACACTACAAAGCCCTGACACTGGAGACTCCTTCAGTGCATGTTGAATAAACATCTATAGAAAACTTAACAATATCAAGGATTATATGTTTTTAGTTTATTAACATGATTTTTAAGTTCAGCAAAAGGCGGTGTTGCGTTAGATATGACAGCTAGCGCATTAAAGTAAACCTTGGCTTGTCTTTGAGCTGCTGTTACAGAAACGTAATCGAAACCGTCAGCGTTTCTGTGCCCTCATCATACGATAAACACACCTTTTAATCACGGCTTCTCTCGTTGACCTCTACAGGGGTTACACTCTTTGTAGCACTTTATGATTACGAGGCAAGGACGGAGGATGATCTCAGTTTTAGGAAAGGAGAGAAATTCCAAATTCTCAACAGCACGTGAGTATAATATATCATTTTTTATGTTTATTTTTTGATAAAAAGTCATTTTATTAAGGAAGACTTTATTCTTAGCAAGTGTTAGACTCTACTCATGCAATAAGGGACTACTAGATATCCTAGAACAAAAGATCTACGCTGACATACGACGCCAAGTCTCATGAGTGTCTCGTGACTGTGTACCACACCGTTTTGTTGATATCCAGTTCATTTCTACTGTAATTTGTATTTCTATTGCTGTCCTACAGGGAAGGAGACTGGTGGGAGGCTCGCTCCCTCACTACAGGTGGAACTGGATACATACCCAGCAATTACGTGGCTCCAGTAGATTCGATCCAGGCCGAAGAGTGAGTTTCAATTTTAGTGTTCTGGAAAAAAAACAAAAAAAAAAACTCAAACCGCTTGTTCACAATAAAGTGCACTATTTTGAGAATCTGCCTTTTTCCTGGTCTATTCAGGAATACACAGTGCTCTCCACTTGCATCCCGAATGGGTACAGAATACCCATAATGCAACGTGTAATGTGACGTGTAACCTGTATAGCAAACTGGGTCTAGTTTCAGACCCTGTTCTGGATAAATAGTAAAACGTATATAAACGTTTATGCCGTTTCTCAGGGTAACAGAATAGTCTGTTCCATATTACGGCTTCATCGTTAAAGTGTTTCGACTGTGTACTTTTTTTGTAGCTGGTACTTCGGGAAGCTCGGCCGGAAGGATGCAGAGAGGCAGCTGCTGTCTAATGGAAATCCTCGGGGCACCTTTCTCATCAGGGAAAGTGAAACCACTAAAGGTAACTGGCCTATGAATTTTGACTGGCGTTGTATTAAGGACTACATACACTATATAGGTGTGGATAATGGCGTTGGTGAAAGGTGCCTTGGGAAGAAATCTGTTAGAGTCTGGAAATTACAGACGGTATCTGTACCTTTTACTAAATATACTGATCCTTATATTTTTGTAGTAAGGAGTTAGTAAGGGCCTTATGATAAGACGTTTATGATAAGTGTCCTTTGAGAAGGGATTTATGAGAAGTTTATGGTTAGGAGTTTATGAAATAAGGGCCCTGTGGTAAAGAGTTTATGAGATAAGAGCCATATAATAAGTTTATGGTTATGAAATAAGGGCCTTGTGGAAAGGATTTTATAAGTTAAGGGCCATAAAGTAAGGAGTTTAGGGTAAGGGCCCTATGGTAAGAAGTTTATGGTAAGGACCCTATGGTTGGAGTTTATGATTAGGGCCCTATGGTTAGGAGTTTGAGATAAGGACCCTATTTTAAGAAGTTTAGGTTAGGGCCCTATGGTAAGGAGTTTATAGTAAAAGCTCTATAGTAAGGAGTTTATGATAACAGTTGTATGGTAAGGAGTTTATGGTAAGGGCCCTATGGTAAACAGTTTTTGTTAAGAAATTTATGGTAAGGAGTCTATGATGAGGGCTCTATGATAAGGAGTTTATAGTAAGGAATATACGGTAAGAAGTTCATGATAAAGGACCTATAATAAGGAATGTATAGTAAGGGTCCTAGATGGGGGAGTGACATTGCTAAATGTTCTTAGTTATTAGAATCTCTTGAAGGAGAAGATTTCCTCTCCTGTGCCTCCCCTGAAAATGATCTTTTGCTCAAACCAAATTAAGAGACAGATCCTTGAACTGCTCTACTTTCCCTTTGTATATTGAATTCCGTTGTTACTCATGAGGCCATGACTGAAATGTCAGAGAAATTGATGATGTATTTCGAGCGCTGCTTTGCAGTACAGTCATGAGTCAGCAGAGTGACAGCAGTGGACCGAACAGGTCCACTGCTGTCAAGGGGGTAGAACTGGAGGTACTGTCTATCTACCAGGACTAGCTTACATGTTTTCATTCAGGAAGTTTGGTAGGTAGTCATGAATTTTCTGTGCATAGAAGTGCTTTGATTCCTTGCTGTCCTGGGACGGGATAGATCATACGGTCTCAAAGATTGCCTTGTCATCCGATCTCAAGGGTTTTTAGAAGCACATTGAACCTCAGTGGTTTGTGACACGAGTTATTGTTTACTCCTGTACATTGGTGGAGTCACCAGATAGCAGCTTTCCTGACTATATTCCTGGTTGGTGTGTTCAAAACAGTTCCTTCAGGCTAGGTTCCCACCAGTTTTAGAACCGGTTTGGCTCGTTTTTAGCAGTGGTCTGTATTACAGAATTAGCATAACAGACACCATTTTATGTAGCCAAGGTGGGGGTTGGGTGCAGTCTTGTTGATGTTGATATAAACGAATTCAATGTGTTCAACCAAACTGGTTGTGGAAGTTCTTGTTGACTGTTGCTTATCTGGCTCACGCTTTTATCCGAGACATACAACTGAGCAGTTAAGCATTAAGGGTCTTGCTGAAAGAGCTAATCATGGTAGCTTTGCTGGCTGGCCTTCTTCCAAAACCTTAGTCACCAGCAATCAACTGAGTTCCCTTAGGATCTCTTAAGGATCTAAATGCTACCTTAGGATTTTGTGTTGACCGTGGTGAACGTGCATGTATACAGTAATTGTACAATTACTTAAAAATACACATATTAGTGTCAGTAAAATGGATAACACCATCAGGTCATGGAAGGAGGAAAAATGACATCTGTCTAGATTTTATTTCTCTATCCTTTATAATCTAATGTCATGTTCTGTTCACTGTCCTACACCTCTCTCTCTCTCTCTCTCTCTCTCTCTCTCTCTCTCTCTTTCAGGAGCGTATTCCTTATCCATACAGGACTGGGATGACGTTAAAGGTGATCACGTGAAACACTACAAGATCCGTAAACTTGACAACGGAGGCTACTACATCACCACCCGTGCTCAGTTCGAGACTCTGCAACAGCTTGTTCACCATTATTCTGGTAAATCTGAGTCAACTGACCATACACAAATATTTAATTATCCATGACTGAATGAATGGTGTGTGAGAAAATGAACAAATGCCAGTTTCAGACAGAGCAGACATTATCGTCTATATCTTACCGACGTCTCTAACGGCATGCTGTGGTTTTGTTTGTGTTTGTGTGTGCAGCAAGAGCTGCGGGGTTGTGCTGTCGACTGATAGTCCCCTGCCACAAAGGCATGCCTCGCCTTGCCGATCTGTCCGTCAAAACCAAAGACGTGTGGGAAATCCCAAGAGAGTCGCTTCAGCTCATCAAGCGCTTGGGGAACGGCCAGTTCGGAGAGGTCTGGATGGGTGCGTATTAATTATTTTCGGCAGGTTCAAGCCAGGCTGAGAAAGCTCCATCAGTGGATAATCTCTTCTGACTGGTTTAATCCAGGATTCGGCTTAATCTTTGAAGCCTGTGTCCATTTAAATACCGTTGATGCGAATTACAGGTGATTTATTCACAGCCATTTTAAAGGATTAGGCCAGAAGAGGATTTTTAACCCCTGTGTATTAGACAATGGGTTGATTATCAGATTCTGCAATCTTCCCCGTATACATTGTAGGTACTTGGAACGGCACCACCAAAGTGGCTGTGAAGACCTTGAAACCAGGCACCATGTCCCCTGAGTCATTCCTGGAGGAAGCTCAGATAATGAAGAAACTGAGACATGACAAGCTAGTGCAGCTATACGCTGTCGTCTCTGAAGAGCCTATTTACATCGTCACAGAGTATATGGGCAAAGGTAAGAAAGAAAAAAAATGACCTATAGTATTATTTATAAATAGAAAACAATTATAACATTTGCTTCAGCTTTGCTTGATGGATCTGTTCAACTTGGTAGTTCTTTACGACATTTCTCTGGACAATATGATGCATTTGAGAAAAAGTTATCACATTAAAACTACTTGTAATAATACTTATTATTATTATTATTATTAATTTCAGACAATTAACTGTTAATATAAATAGATAAAATGTATGACATCCTTTCTTGTTAAATAGGAACTCGTTAGTATTGTGTTATAAGAGGAATAAAACATTTCCAATAACAGATTCTTAAAAGAATCAGCTTTTAGAGAGATAACTCAATCCTATACTTACTGTCCTATAATATCAGGTCATGGTTAAATTCTGGCTATTATTTGATAGCAATCTAAACAACAAGTGAAACGTATTTGAATACATTTCTCGTTCCATACAATCCATTCTCAGGGAGCTTGCTGGACTTTTTGAAGGACGGTGAAGGACGGAGTCTTAAATTGCCAAACCTCGTAGACATGGCAGCTCAGGTAAGAAAATCCGCAACATTATTCTCAGCATGCAAGCTAACAAAAAAGTAATCAGCGATGTTGGAACCCAAGCATGTGCACTGTCTTTCAGGTGGCTGCAGGCATGGCTTACATCGAGAGAATGAACTACATCCACAGAGATCTGAGATCAGCCAACATCCTCGTGGGCGACAGTTTAGTATGCAAGATCGCGGACTTTGGTCTGGCCAGGCTGATAGAGGATAATGAATACACAGCTAGACAAGGTGAGAGAATGGCTTATGTTTAGTGTTTTTTTGTTTGTTTTTTTTGCCCTCCAGCACCTTCCACAGCCAAACAACAGATGTGCGAGACCTGACACTGCCATCTGTCCTCCACTTACGTCAAGTGAGACAACGTTAGTGCACAGCTGTCATGATGAACAGAAATCACAATACTGTACCTCAACAGAAAAGTCTACAGCAAGCAGCCTCTTTTCCTATAAGTACACCTACAACAAATACGTTTAAATGATTAACTAGTAAATAATGTAAGTTTCACTGATTATTATCGAATATACGCAGCAATCTGAGCAAATAGCGAAAGCGTTCGTTTGACCAAATCTGCGTCATTTTTAATACTCCAAGTCAACATTAACAACAAAATAGTAATGTCTGTATTATAAACAATAACATAACTTACACCCTGTTGCTTACTTAAGTAGAAAAGTGTGGCATTATAATAATAAGTAGTAGTTATAATAATAGTAGTAATAGGATTAGTACTATTAGTAGTAGCAGTACTAGGAGTAGTAGTGGTAGTAGCAACAGTAGTAACAACAGTACCTAGTAAGTACTGGTGGTAGCAATAGTAGTAAAAGGAGTAGTCCTATTAGTAGTAGCAGTAGTAATGGAAGTAAAAATAGTAGTAGCAGGAGGAGGAGCAGCAATAGTAGTAGTAATAGTGGTGATAGCAGTAGTATTACATGTAATAGCAGCAGAAGGAGCTGGAGCAGTAGTAGTTATAATAGTAGTAATAGTAGGACTAGTACAAGTAGTAGTAGTAACAATAGTAGTGATAGCACTAGAAATACATGTAATAGCAGCAGTATGAGCAGGAGTAGTAGTTGTCTAGCAATAGTAGTAGTAGTAATAATAGTAATAGAAATCCTAGGAATCTGGGTTGTTGAACGGAGGACTGTGGTTCAAGCCTCAGCATTGCCAAGCTGTTGGGCTCTTGAGCAAGGCTCTTAACCCCTCACCGCTCCAGGGGTACTGTATCATGACTGACCCTGCACTCTGAGCCCAACCTCCAAAGTTGGGATATGTGAAGAAAGATTCTATAGTGGGAGAAGTAGTAATTTTAGTAGTCACAATAATAGGAGTAGTAGTAATAATATGAGTAGTTGTAGTAGCAGTAGTAATAACAGTAGTAATAGCAATAGCAGGAGTAGGAATACTAGTAAGTATATTAGTAGTAGTAATAGCAGAAGTAGTAATAGGACTAGTAGTAGTAATTCTAGTAGTAGCTATAGTAGTAATAGTAAAAGGGGTAGTAGTAATAGCAATTTTAGTAGCATCAGTAGTAGTAATAGAAGTAATTGTAGTAGTGGTAGTTATAGTAGTAACAGTAAAAGGAGTAGAAGTAGTAACAGTAGTAGTAATAGTAGTATTTGTATAAGTAGTAGTTATAATAGTAACAGTAATAGTAGTAGTAATAGTAACAGTATCAGTAACAGTATAATAGTCAGTATCAGATGTTAGCTGTTAAGAGACAACACATTGTGTGTTATGAGTGCATTTCTGTGATGCTCTTGGAAAACCCACTGGATGTCCCTGTGGCTAAATTCTGGCAATTTAATACTGTATTTTCTCTGAACAAGATATTTAATTAGATTTCACCTTCCTACGAAGAACACTTTTAAAAATGAGTTTGTCTTAGTTTGCAGTAATATATTCTTGGTCATGGACTGTAATATTACTCTGCAGCCTGAGAGTCAGACTCATAATATACCTGCATCCTGTTTTAGGTGCCAAGTTCCCGATTAAATGGACGGCCCCCGAAGCCGCGCTTTACGGACGGTTCACCATTAAATCAGACGTGTGGTCATTTGGAATACTGCTGACAGAGCTGGTGACCAAAGGACGTGTGCCATATCCAGGTGAGATAGAAAGCAGTACTCTGTTCTGAAGAATGATTCTTGTCCAAGAGTATGTAGATCACCCTGATCATGACTGTATTATTGATTGATCGATTGATTTATTTTGTTAGGGATGAATAACCGGGAGGTGTTAGAGCAGGTGGAGCGTGGATACAGGATGCCGTGCCCTCAGGACTGCCCGATCTCTCTGCACGAGCTCATGCTGCAGTGCTGGAAGCGAGATCCCGAGGAGAGACCCACGTTCGAGTACCTGCAGGCGTTTTTGGAGGACTACTTCACTGCCACGGAGCCCCAATACCAACCGGGAGACAACCTCTAAGCCGAAACAAACGAGCTCCAGAGCTAAAGCGAGTGGATTTGTGCTTTAATCTCGCAGATTAGAACACAAGTCCAGTCACTTTGACTTATTAATGCTATTAGACGTTGAAAAAAATAAAATAAATCACCTGGACGACTGAAAAACCTCCGCAGAACTCGAGAGCCAGAGGAAAAAAAGCATCGCTGCGATACAACACGCACTGACCTGAACAAGATACGACGCACGTGTGACGATTTAAAAGCTTCCAGAATTCGTTGCCATTTCAATCCAGTATTCGACTCGTTACTCATCTTCCATTAAAAGGACGTGCCACATTAAATGTGTTCTCTAAAAGCCGAACCATATTTTTTGGGGACATCATGCGAGTGTTTGGAAAAAAAAAAGAATGAAGGATAACGGATGGCCTGTTTGTATGTAGTGTAAATATGATTGTGTTTACTTAACCCCCCCCCCCGTTTTAGGCTTTATTACTTTTTATAATGCTTTTTATTTGATTTGGTTCACAATTTTGGTTCGTCTTTGCTCAAGGAAAAAAAAAAGCATGAACATCGAGGCTGAAACAAGACTCCGGCCTCTTTTAAAAGGAAAAGGAAAAAAAAACGTCTGGGACTTTCTTGATTATTTATTCCAGTAATGACCTACCCTTTTTTGTTGATTTTTTTTTTTTTGAGAAATCCTGTCGCACTAGCTAGCTTTCCTGACACTAAAACATTGTGACTTTTTCACTGAAGGAAAAACGGTGTGTGTGTGTGTGTGTGTGTGTGTGTGCACTGGTGACTCTGCTTAATTCAGCTTTATTTTTTGCGTCCTGCTTTTAGCGAAAGCTCAGTGTCTCCATTTTTTATTTTGTTATTTTTTTTCCCTTGCTAGTGCATTTTCTATTTAGTCACTTTGGATTAACAATAGAAGAATTATGCATCGATATAGTAATCAGGCTGTGTGGGCATTATGCTTGACTATACCTGCATCTCTCTCTAGCGAAGATGATCAAATAAAATAAACGGCTAACATCATCCTTGTTGTAAGAGGCTTAAAAGCAAAGCGTTTTAAATGCATTATAATGTGCTATGATTTTAACATAACTAAATGGGGGGGGGTATTAACATTAATTTCACGGAGCTTGTCTAGCTTTCTTTCTGGCCCTGAGTTCTGTCCTTGATATCAAAACGTCACGTCTGGACCGCATTTAACCTCAATCAGTACGTTAAAACGTCACGGCCCTCGTCCTTCAGGCAGAATTAGCAGGGCCGTTTTCACCTCGTCTCCATTCCAGCTTTCACTTGAATATCTAGTGAAGGTTTTTCTATAGAATAGTGCGCACTATAGTAAGCCGTATGAAACACGGGCTCCCACTCCGACCTCATGATTTTCCCTTCTTTCTTTTTTTAAATTAAAAAAGTCATCCATTTGAATTAATTCATAGATATTGTGTTTTTATTTAATTTTTTTTTTGTCGTTTGTTTCATTTATGCACAAACATTTGTAGAATAAAGACTCATACCCAAGCCCATTTCTTTGGATTTTTTTTAAAAAAATTATGTTTCTCTTCTGCAGTTAAGTTGTAATCTTCCTTATACCACAGCTCTTGGTTGTTGATTAAAACAGATTTATAGGTTTATATATTTCTCATCCATATGCGCTGGCTTGTACTACGGATAATAAAACAAAGAGAAACATCACTGTTGCTGATGGTGAGGTTTTCTGTAAGGAGAATGTTTATTTATCATTCATAGAAGGAGTCTCCAGTATCAGGAAATTTTCCCACACAGGAAATTTTTTTTTTTTTTTATGATTTCCGGGTTTCTCCTCAAGTCAGGCTAGTGATGAAATTATTTATAGCTGCTATAACGTTAGTGATAACGTAAGCAAACGTGTTTCAAAGACATTAAATGGACAAAAAGTATATCGTGAGTATCTTGTTGTTTGTTGGGTTTTTATTAAATATTAAAATTGGGAAATCACTGTGGTATAAGAGGAACAAGAGTTGGAGACATGCCGTTATTGGGATTGAATCAACTTCATGGCCACATCTCATCATCCCTGTTGGTTATTTTCCTATAAAAGTGTGTCCCAAAGTGTTTTTATTTCTTACATAAGTTTTGTTTTTTGTTTTTTTTTTGGTTAAAACTTTATAATACTTGATCGATTCACACAGTCTCTAGTCTATTGAAGTCAGTAGTGCAGTGATTATGTCCAATCAGGAATAACCCAGATGTTTAGGTCAATATTTATACTAATATGGTCAGTGGTGAAGTGCTTAATTTCTTACAATACAGTGTACTTCAAGCCGGTGGAATAAAAATCAACATATGGGACATTTTCAATCAGTATAAACAAATATAAAGGGAACTGATATAAAGGGAGTCAGTATCCTGTTGGCGTTCACTGTGTTTTAGATGTGTGTTGGATAACCTTACCCAGAATTTTACTGGTTGAAGATCAAATTCAAGCTGTTTTTCAGAAGAACAAGCACTCGAGGCATCCCGGAGAGCAGAAATGGGTTTGAGATCAACATTTACTTTGACGATTGAAACACTTGTGTGGAAAGAATTTTGTTCTTTGGGGACTTTTCTATGAATATTGCGGCTAAGGAAAAACAAATACTTATAGAAAACTACTATCTCTGAGTGTCTACTTTGATATGAGCTTCATATTAACCACCACTGTGGAGTGGAACTTAGCACTGACCAAAAAGGTCTTGGAGGCTGGATTAAATTTGTCATTCAGAAACATCTAGATTTGAACCATCGTATCTAATATCACAACCACAACCTGGACAAACAACAGCTTTAGTATTTTTAGTGATACTGTCAATGGCCAGAGGAGGGCTGTATATACTCTACTACAGTACATGCTCAAAAATTACTATACATTTTTCAATAAATCTTGTTGATATTGTAGTGAATACAATCAGAATGGCCTTCTGGTGCAACTCTTTCAATCCCTAATTTTTTGTCCCTTTTTAATTTTATCTCTGATCTTTGCTTCTAGTTTATAATACTACTACTACTAATAATAATAATAATAATAATAACAACCTCTGAGCCTTTTTAATATAGAATATGAGATATGAGAAGTATTTAAAGCACCGCATCTGTTTTTAAATCAGTCCAAAAGAAGCAAGGCGTGACTATTTTTAATAAATATACATATATAATGATGATGGCGATGAAGGGAAAACGAACGATCGTATTGTGCATATCAACACATCATTATGGCTGATGAAGTCAGACCCCCCGTCCCCCCTGCAGCCTAAAAAGGCAAGGCTGTGGGCAGCTGGTGGAAAGAACACAAGCTAAGAATAACCAGTGGCTGTGGTGGATAAGGTTACCTTGAATCTCTTGTGCATGTTTTCTTGCCCCATGGCCATGTGAGGCGCCAATTACGCCGCTGAAATTATTAGCAAGTGTGTTTGCTGCCTCTCCTGTTTAACCGTAGTGCCTCAGTGCCTCTTTGGAGTTTCCCCCCAGCACCATCTTGCCACACTGGCCTTCACCATGCTCACTGAATCTACTCTGGACAATTAGATTTTTTTTTTTTTTGGACTCACTTAATGAGGTTCCACCTGAGGATTGTATGGGGGGACTAACAAACCGGGCAGCGTTAACGTCAACCAGGTGGAACCAGTGCGACGGGACAGGAGATCAGCTGAGGCTTCCACAGCAGGTCACACTATGACTAATGAAACCGAAGGTATTGCGTTATTTATTTCATCATTTAGCTTCTATGAATGAAAGAAAACATTTAAAATATTTTTATGACGTAATAAGTAGATGTGATAGGTTTTTTTTGTTTAGCACATATGATTTGAAGCGTTTTAAAGACAAATCAATCAATTACTCTGATTATCCAGTTTGATTAAACCTTCAGCAAGAAATCCTGTACTCTATCCATATTTAAATACCAGGCTTATATCCCCATCAGGCCACAGTTCTGATTAATTCTGGGCTTTCTCCTGTAAAAAAAAAAAAAGGTGGATTTAACTTTTTTGTAAGGAGTCTCCATTATC
This sequence comes from Hemibagrus wyckioides, assembly GCF_019097595.1. Lineage (NCBI taxonomy): Eukaryota > Metazoa > Chordata > Actinopteri > Siluriformes > Bagridae > Hemibagrus > Hemibagrus wyckioides. The sequence continues at coordinate 3,347,136 of NC_080718.1, read as the reverse complement.
AGAGCCTTAAATAAAATCTCCCCACCACATAAAAGTCTTCAGTGACGAAGGGCTTAATATATGCTGTAACATAACATGCTGCACATTTTGTCTTATTAACTAGACGAGAGTGAAATGAATGCAAATTCACAACAAATGTAGCTACAAATGGATATCGTGCTGATAATCACGTTTAAATGTGTAATTATCGGCAAATTGTTAAGATGTAATGAACCACTATTGGATGGGACGCGTTGAAGTAAGACGTGTGTTTTTTTTAACCAGATTAACTCACAAGATACAGCTGAGGGTTGAAGATCTTAAGCAAGAAACCAGTCATGGCAGGTTGGTAGTGCTGGGATGTGCTTCTTAACCAGTAGTCCACTGAACCATGACTTCACCCTGCTAGGATTCATTTCTGACTTATTACCTCATCTACACTTAAACCTCTAATTCTATAACAGTTCTAGTGCTTATGTAACGCCATTAAGCACTAAATGACATATTAACGTTGTTACCGTCATGTAATATAACACTCGTTTATTCCTACTGTATCAAGTTACTGTTTTGACCCAGTGTTCGACCAGGAGTTGTGGAGTTTCTCTTGAAAATCTTAGCGTAAATAATTACTTATGTAAGTTCATTTGCATTTAGAAAGCTTGAGATATCCTGATATGCACTACACCAAAGATAGCTTCTGCACTGCACATATGAGAAGTGTGAAATATTTGACCTAGAGAGAGAGAGAGAGAGAGAGAGAGCTTCTGCTCAAGTCATTTGAAATAAATAGACTGGTACATGTAGGAAAGAGAATTTCTGAGAGTCATTTCAAGAATTAGTTGCTTGCCATGTAAGCTAGTGTGTGTTATCTCTCTCCCTTACTGCAATTTAAACAACTTCAACTTTTTAGTTCCTGTTATTGCTTGTTCCCTCACCAGCCTCTTTTTCCACCCTCTTTTTTTCTTTGACAAAATGCTGACACTTGAGACTCCTTCCATAAATACAGGCTCCAATAAATGCCTCCTAATGGAAACTTCAATAATACAACATTATTCTTAGTTAAACAGCACATAATAATCAAGATTAGTTTTAGACGCAGGTTTAGCTGATGTTTTTGGTTTTTGTCGACTCTTTACTCCACTGGAAAACAAGTGCATTAATATAAACCTGTGATTTGAATTAGAACTCCACAAACTGCTGTTACAGAAATCAACAGTCCTAACAAATTCAACAGTGTTTACTACCGACAGCGATGTTAGGACATCCCTTAATGCACTGTAGAAGCATCATGGGCAATATGTCTTCCTGTGTGCATTTGGTCACTAATCTATTGCACTGAATTGGGGGATTAGTTTATGAGAGAGTTAGGTTAAGTAAGCCTTTATTACTGCACAGTGAAATTCTTTCTTTGCATATCCTATCCTTGGACAGTTGGGGTCAGAGCACAGGGTTGGCCATGATGCACCGCCCCTAGGGATGGGGTGGGGGGTTGTTAAGGGGGTTTTGGGGGAACTTGCTCAAGGGCCCACCAGTGCTTGGCAGCTTGAACCCTGATTAATAACCCAGAGCCTGAGCTACCATTGCCCCAGAATTTGCAAATACTGACCTATAGGTTGTTCAGCCTGTAACGCTTGTACCACCAGGCTCAGGGTTCTCACTGAAATATCTATCAACTCACCATGCTTCTCTGTCTAATCCCACTACTACCAGAAGCCTGTAAAGCCTTTTCTGTCCTATTTGCTTACATTTTTGTGTACTGGTGCTGACTTTCTCAGCCTGAGTTTATCTTCTACCTCTAGAGAAGATCATTTAAGTGACTCGGTTCATTTAATTTTTCTGGGAGTCTCCCCTTGTCGTTTATTTTAGCTGATCTGAAATCTGAAAACACATGTAATGTGTGCTATTTGTTGTAAAAGATTATAAATGCCCAAACAACATGAGTTCCAAGCCTTACAACATTATATTACTAATATTATTAGCATTATAGCTAATATTACAAAATACTTCTGTGTATTAAGTACCTGTGATTTCCTGATCCAAAAGCCTTGCCTCTTCTTGTTCCTTGTTCTTGTTCAGAATCTTAAGGATGTGGGTGAAGTGTTAATCACTTAGAAAAGAGGCATCAGTTAGAATGTTGGGCCTTATATACTCTATAAACAGGAAATAACCTAGAATTGATTAGGTAGAGCACAGGGGAGGGAGACCTCTGCGGGCAGGGAGGTGGAATAATCCCATGATGTTGTGACAGGATTGTGTAAAAGAAATGAATCACACATAGAATGATTACTTATCTGTTATTCCCACGCTACTATCTTGTACCGTAGCATCTGGAGCAGAGCCCGTCGCTATGGACGCCCAAGATCAGGAAGTCGTGCACTCCACATCTCCTCAGGTCATAAACCACGGCTTCGTGAGGGTCTTAAAGAGTCCTGTGCAGTGGCTGGTCATCATTACGCTTCTAATCTCCTGGGCTGCAGCTGGAATTTTTATGTTTGACTTTGTCAGTGATGACCAGCTGACGAGTAAGCGACTTGATAAAAATGAATACATTCATCAACCAGTATTTATGAAAGATGATCATGGGGCTCAGGAACGATCATCAGAAATGGGAAGTCATGTGTTCTCATGTTCTGTCTTTATAGATTTACAGCACATTAGCTCAGATCCCATGACAGCAGTGAATGAAGCTGTGGAGGGCTTTACGGACAAAATGAACCACTTAAATGACATTTATAATAATGCACACGGTGAGTTTAGACACTTAATATGAAGATTGTATAGGTGCAAATAAACAAATTTCTAATGATTACATTTTATTCTGACTCACAGAATACGTTCCTACTGTAATCACCGATCCAGTGGCTGTAGTTAACCAGTGGGCTGACTCCTCGACGTCGTTTCTGTTACACGGTGATCTTCTTGGAGTTTCAATTTGTTTGCTTTTAGTTCAACGTGATTTATTTTCCCAACGAATAATTATATGTTTCACCACTTTATGATAATAATGATAATGATTTCTTCTCTTTTAATCTGTTTTCTCACAGAAACTGAAGGAGTTACTTCATACCTTAAACCTGGAATTGGTGTATTAAATGAAATGAATGACCAGGTTAGGAGCCGGGTTGTACATTTATTCCACATGTTTGAAGGTAACTCATCATTACAACTCATACAGAATCATGACAATGACATGTAACTAAGAAGTACACTGAAACAGAACTTCATAGAGCCGCCAGCTTATTAGGTACTCGATCGGTGTACCTAATAAACTGGCAAGCGTATGTTCAGTTATACAAGCTGTATATGTTTCTTTGGAATATATATCTTCTTCACTCTCTGCCCTGCTTAGATCTTTTGGATGCGGTAATCGCCAGTCCTTTGGAAATGGTCGCTGAAGCTGTTGCAAAGACATCAGACAAAACGATGGTCATCTTGAGCTCGTTCTCAGGAGTGTTTAAGAGTGTTGAAGGTACGAGAAAACACACAAGTGTGTTTTGTGGGAATTTAAACCATCTGTGTGTCTGTGGAGATAAGAAACAGACTATCACAATAGCATTAATTACATAACCAAGAAAACAGTCCATTACAAACACACATGAATCAGTCAGTCAATGAATCACTGAATCACTGAATCAATGAATCAATGAATCATTACTGCCTGAAATTGCCATGATAAACACATCTGATATCATTTAAGTGTTGTGCATATGATAAACATTACATTTTTGCATCAATTTCAACATCATAGAGCATGATAAATGCTTTTGCCTTATTCTTAACATATTAGAGAACTGCAAGAGGGTATGATAGTGAGACATTGACGATATTTAACACAGAATAAAAATGTCAAATGTGATTAGAGGGAAACTGGAACTGCAGTAATAAGGCAAGCCATATTTTTACATTAAATCCAATTTGCAGTGAAAAATTTGATCATTATATTTATACTTTTTATACAGCAATATCCTGGTGATTTACCAGACCATAAGCTTTATTTGCCACCTTCTCAATTATATGCCATCGTATTAAAGTGTGTTTTTATCTTTCATTATAAATGGTTTCTTGTGTTTATGTTACATCATATTACATTGACATTACAGCCATAAAATTAGAACAGTACAACAGAAACAACACTGTAGCTTCTTTAGTCCATATTTTCTATCCCCCTTCTTGTTTTTTTGGCTGGGGGAGATGGTGGTGCTTAAAATCAAGTGCTTATGTTTAGTCTTACCCCTATTTTGATCAGAAAATACACAACGACGTGAACTGAGCTTATCTTTCTTAGTCTGGATTCCTAAAACAAGCACAACTCCCATGGAATTAGCCAGCGATGTTCTTGAAGGAGCACAAAACCTCAAAAACAACATCGTCTCACACGTGTCCAACCTGTTCTCTGGTGATGAAGGTACGACCACGACAACCAAGCATTTGTGGGTTTATAAAAAATAAGACAGCTAATAAACATTTTCATTGGATTTCTATTTTATTTCTGTTCCCCCCAGGTGGTGTTTCAGACCTTAACTTTGATCCTATGAAAGTTGTCACAGACACCGTTGAGGAATTCTCCGACCGAAGGGACATGTTTTTAGCCTATCTCTCTAATATGCTAATGGAGGATAAAGGTATGTACACAGGTTTAGGAAATCATATGATTCGTTTAATATGCATTTAAATGATGCGTCAAAGTTTTGTGCCTTTTTATGACTTGCTGCTTTTGCGATTAGACGACACGCCGCATGTGATCAGGAGAAAAGGTTAGTATTAAAAACAAACAAACAAACAAAAAACAGAAAATGCATTTAAACAAAAATAAATAAATACTAAATAACTATTCTAAAAAATATTATAAAATAAATATAAAATTTATTAATTATAAATATAAATATAAAATAATTCTGAATAAATTAGATATTAGATAGACATTAGTTTAAAGAAAAACAAACAAACAAAAACAAGCAAAATAAAAAAAAAAAAAAAAAACAGAAATTGATAAATGTGAGATAAATTTATTTATAAACTGGGGGCTGGATATACCTTAGTTTTTTGGGGGTTTTTTTTTGTTAAAACAAAACCATAAATTGAAATATATTAGATAAATAATAATTAACTTTCTAACTCTTTGAAATTTTAAATTTTCTTTAAAATACATTTGAAAATATTATTAAATGTACCTTCACTTCAATGTATTTTATATTTCCTAGCTTATAGTGTATAAAATTGCAATTCTATGTTATTTACATTTCCTATGCTAATGTTATGATATTGCATCTCTAATGCCATGTTTCTACATGTAATATCCACAGGAGAATTTCTGCCACCTAAGGAAAAAGGTTAGTAACATTTTCTTTTACAAATTACAATTTTTCTAAAAAAAAAAAATAATAATAATAAAAATCGACCGTAATTCGGAAAAAACAAACTAAAATGTTTGTCAAAGTGGCTAAACTTGAGACTGCACTGATGAAAAAAGGAGCATGAAAGAATAACTGGTGCATGGCCACAATTTACTTCACAATTGACATTAAAATAAATAAATTAATTAAATTAAATAATTATTTTAAAAAATCAATTGTTTCTGTCTGTGGGCCTAATGTGCTACTACCTTCCTGGGACAGAATAGATGAATGGAAAAGCTTTAAAAAATATATCTATATATAATCTGTTTTCGATCATGAATCCTAATGGTGCATGGAAAAAAAAAAAGAAATCGTTCCTGTATTAACAGAGTGTGTGTTGATTGTGATTTCTTCTCTGCATTGTCGTTCAACCCTTTCTGTGCTTTATATATAGTATTTTAAAGAAAAAAACATGTTATACGTGCGAATCTTGTCTAATATTCATCTGGAATGATTGTGCATGAAAAAAAAAAAATCCCAGATTAAAAAAATAAACATATCCATGTGAAATGCCTTGCCCTCTGATTTCCTTTTCTGATTTCCACTTTTCTTTTCCACTCTCGAGTCTGACAGAAATACCAACTCGGTCTCACAAAGGCAAATCTGTAAGCACTCACACAAGTTAGGTTGAGAGAATTCATTCAAGGAAAAGTTTTTTTTTTATAGGAAACAAATCCTTATACTGTATCACTGTTGATTCTGTGCTAAACACACGTCTTTTAGATGATATATGGGATGTGGTAGCTTGGTGGTTTAAAGTGTTGGACTAATGGTCCAACACTGTGAAGGTTGTGAGTTTGAATCCCCAGTCCACCAAGCTGCCCCTGCTAGGCCCCTGAGCAAGGCCCTTGACCCTCAATTGTATAAAATGAGATTGAAATTGCAAGGGCATTTGCCAAATGCCAAAAATGTAAATATATACTGTAGGCATGTTGTTTGCACAGTGCTAACCATGTCATTGTAAGCAACTACTTCCTATAAAAAAAAAAAAACAACCTAAAACGTAGGTGAGATTGAGTTGGAAGTCCTTTCTTTTAACATTCTTCTTCACAAAGGAATAAAACCCAAAGGAGTGTGCTGTGTGCTCCCGAAGTCTTTTATTCCACAATCTTGTACCACAGCAATTTGCCAACGCTAACAACAACATGCATTTTTTATCCCTTTATAGTTACTTCTGTGAAATATCCATGAGATAAATTAAGTTATTTCCGGAACTAATAAAAGGTGAAAAAATGCAACTTGTTGTGTTACCGAGAAAAGTCAGTCTTCTGTCCTTCTCTGGAAACTTTCCTTAATTAAAAACACTTCCTTTAACTGTTACAAAGCACCTCACCTTCCAAAAATGATCAAATCTTCTTATAGGCCTCACAGTATCACTAAGTATGCATGTGTTTTGGTTGCTATAGAAACAATAACATACATTACATTGAGGGCTTTAATATAAATGTGAAAATTAATCCAGACTTTCTGACCAATTAGATTCGAGGATTCAATAGCGCTGTGGTAGGATTACATGTAATTAGGTTTTTTGTTAATTGGGCAAAAATGGGCAGGCATGAGGATTTGAGCGAGTTTGACGAAGGGCCAAATTGTGATGGCTTGACCACTGGATCAGAGCATCTCCAAAACTGCAGCTCTTGTGGGGTGTTCCCGGTCTGCAGTGGTCAGTATCTATCAAAAGTATCATTTAAATAATGTAAGTCCTATCTACTGCTAATATCTTGATGCCAGATGCCACAGGACATCTAGTGGAGTCCATGCCTCGACGGGTCAGGGCTATTTTTGGCAGCATAAGGGGGGCTGACGCAATATTAGACAGATGGTCATAATGTTATTTCTGATTGGTGTATGCATTTGCATTATATCGGATATTATAGTTTCTCGTGCCATTGAAAGCATTTTAGTTCAAGTTGAACTGCTAAATATGTACACCATGTACAATGAGGTCAGTTGTCAACAGTTTGTCCTTCCCTGCATGTTAAGTAAGGAATAAATTACTTTGGGGGTGTGTCATTAAAGGAAAATAGTCAATGATTGAGAGGGTTACTGAATCAGAGTTACAGTTACCACTTCAAACTTGATTCTTTTCCAATAACAGCATGTCCTGAGGTGTTTTGTGGCTTTTATACCAGACCGATTTTCCAACACTAACACTTTCCATTCGAGACTCATACATTTCTCCTATAGAACGTATCCATTTCCCATAATTCACTAGTTTACTCAGCCTCAGAGAGTACACCAGTGCTGTGGTCTATTTAATTCCCTTTTTTATCTAAACTATCTGTCACTTTACCTTTACGATAGCTGACAATCACACCAGCATTATGAAAAGTTTAACACGAGTGGTGGAATTATTTACATCTTCATTTTGTCTAAAGTCAATTCGACTGATTTGTCCTTGCTTGTTGGACGTCCTACAAATTTTGCATGAGACTGGGTTGGAATTTTACACCTCATCATATCTGTAACCACACAAAATGGCTTCATGAAACAGTTGCAGAGATACTGGTCAGGAAAAAGGATGCGGCATACCGTAATCTGAAAAGCAAGCTCTTGAAGGAGGAAATTGCTAAATGGAACATGAAAGACATTGAGGCTACAGAGGTGAAGGACCAAAGGAAGAGATCTGAAGAAGAGGAGGAGGATGATGATGTTGATGACGATGTAAGCTTAGCAGAATTACTGGATATGGACATTGATAAAGATCCAGGAGAAAATATGGAAGATTATATGGTTGATTATATCCTGGATGACAAGGAAGCATCTGGACTAAAGGAAGAACATCAGGAAACTGACTCACATGAAGCTAAATTGGGTGAAGTCATAGAGGATACTGTTGAAGCGGTAATGGAGACGATTCATGAGATGGCAGATGAAGACCCAGTTGAAACTGTCAAGGCTTCTCTCAGTGATGAAAGAGAAGAAAATGAGAAGATAGATGAACACCAACCTCAAGCAGATGACACTTCTTCAGAAGTTGCAGCTGAGGAGAACGTTCATATTTATACTGTTGGTGATGAAGAGGAACCAATAAATTCTACAGCAACAATGGACCACAGTGACCAAACCAATGTAGATGCTCACTCAGAGGACCTTGGTGAAGAGGAATCAGTTGAAAATGTTGATGTTTCTGATGTCACTGTTGATGAGGAACCAGTAGAATTACCTAACAGTGCAACCAACAAGACTGATGAAGACCAAACTGAAGCTGTTGACACTTTCTCAGAGGCCACTATTAAAGAGGAATCTGTTGATTCCACAGATTCCAATTTTGAGGAGGGCAATTTAAAACCTTCCGTGGAAGACGAACCGGTTGTTTCTGGTGTCAGTGGTGATGAGGAACCAGATACTATAACAAACAAGAACGATGAAGACCAAACTAAAACAAAAACTGGTGATACGTTCTCAGATACCACAATTAAGGAGAAATCTGTTGCTTCCGACGTTGAAGAATTAAAACCACTTGCAACCGAAGGCACCGATGAAGACCAATCTGAGACAAGCGTACCTTTCTCTGATGTTTCTTTAGTTCTTGATGAAGAGAAACTAATAAACTCAACACAAGTTCCTACACAAGACAGTGATGAGGAAAAAAATAAAACTGAAGCTTATATAGAGACAGTTCTTCAGGAGCCAGCAACCAGCGAATCATCTCTTGCTGCTCATAATGGAGTCAAGGATAAAGTAAAGGAAAATGAGATTAAGGAAGTAAAGGAAAAAGATAATGGTGAAGAGCCCCATAATGTAGAATTAAGTGATAATGTGGTCCATGATCAGTTGCATACAGGAGACGATGTTATTCAGAGTGACGATGAAAATAATAACAACAACGATAGAAAGAGACAACCAGCCAAAAGAGATCACGTAAGGCATGGAGAAACAACCAAGGAAACCAAAGATCAGGAAGATCAGCTTCATGAAGAGAATGAAAAAGGTATAACAATGTTTATTTCATAACTATATTTATCTATATGGATGCTCCTTCCTTGTCTTTAAGCCTGCTTATTGTTATGATCTGGGGTGTGTTTCCTGAAAAGGATCGGATCGACACGATCCATTTTTTATTCACTAAGCATACTTTATTTGAAAGTGATCTTGAATGCTGTTCTACATGAAAAAGATTACATAAAAAATGTTGTACTTTCCCTGATAGATTTGGCCAAGCTAAGATCCATTATTGTGTGATTCATGTACAGAGTTAACCCCTGGGCTGTGAATCGATTGCTTGAGTATCGACTTAGCTGCTATTTGCCAGACTAGGTTAAAGGTTGCTTTATACTAACATATTTGTTAAAATATCTGTGAGAGCTTTCAAGAAATGCTCGCAAAATAGTCATACACACACAACATACTGTATGACCTCCATTAAATTTTTTGTTCCTCACTTGCCTTGTTTATTACCTGGAAACACACCCCTGTACTGTCAAATACAAAACCAAAAATGTCATGTAAACCAAATGTTTCAAGCAAATGCTCATTAGTTTTCATCTTTTCTTGCACCATTAGCAGATTTATTAACGGGTACATCAATGCCATGCAACAGTATTGAGTGATCTTCATATTATATGGAGGAATACCGATTTGTGACTGTAATAATGCCCCAGAAATGTTCCAGAAAGTACAATAATTAATTATTTGATGAAACAGTATGAGTGTGTATTGTTTAAAATCAGAATTAAAAGAGACGCTGCTAATGTACAACACAAGCATTGTGATAATCCAAGACAACCAGGAGTGACGAGTGACGAGGATTTTTGAGTTTTACTGGTTGCCAGTAGTTCTGTCTATCTATTTTTATCTGTTTATCTTATTTTGTCTGTTTATCTATCTATCTATCTATCTATCTATCTATCTATCTATCTATCTATCTATCTATCTATCTATCTATCTATCTATCTATCGATAGTTAAAAAACAGCAGCTTGACAGACAAAAATATAAATAGATAGATAGATAGATAGATAGATAGATAGATAGATAGATAGATAGATAGATAGATAGATAGATAGATAGATAGATCTATTACATTTATAATGTTATAATTCTAATCTAAAGGGCTCTGATTTTGTATCACTGGCATTTTTCTCAAGTTTGTCAGAAATAAAAGGCCCAGCTTTGACACTGATAGCGTTCACATGCTGTTGCTCTTTTTATACCAAGGACAAAAATCAAGAGCACACATTTTCTACAGAACAGTTCTTTGAATCTTCAACCCACTTTAAGAACATTTTTTGACATATTTATACCAAGTAAATCCAACTAACTGAATAAATATATCCACAACAAATTAAAAAACACCTCACATGTGAATCATAAAGCTGGATTATTTAGAAACAATGAGGTGCCAGTAAATAGATTCATAAGTAAGTTTTTAGTGAGGTTTATAAAATTATTTTTATTTTTTTAATGTAATATAATATATAAATATATAAAAATATTTAATTTGTATATATTTTATGTTTTACATTTGTATATTATTATTATTATTATTATTATTATTATTATTATTATTATTATTATTATTATCTCAGTAATAGCTACTAATTTTATTCAGTGATTTTGTTTGTATATTCTGAAATTATTTTATATTATGTATATTTTGAAATTAATTATATTTTGATGTCCTTAGTTTCTTCTTCTTCTTCTTCTTCTTCTTCTTCTTCTTATTATTATTATTATTATTATTATTATTATTTATCTCAGTTATTTTAGTAGGTTAATTTTAGTTATCTGTACCTGTCATTATCTCACACTGTCATTATCTATTCATGTTGTTATTTAGATAGGTATGAAGAATTTTTCTTTATTTAACCAGTGTATAAATCTACATAAGCTACATAAGCATACACCTTTAAGTGTTTTTTTCTTTCACTTTTGCTATTTTCTCTTGTACAATATTTAAATCACACATTACTACATGCTATGCTATCTGTTATAACTTTATCTGTTTACTGTCCAGTTTTGTCTCTGTGTCTGTTTGCACTCTATTTCTGATTACAAAATAAACTGGTTCTTTTGTGTTGATATAATTCATTTATAAATGTCTCTCATGTAACCTACATGTGTGAATTTTAGTTCTGGAGCAAGAAAGAATTGCCAACGAGAAAAAAGCTCAGGAGGAAGTTTACAAAGCCATTCAAGGTAAGCCTCTTATACTTTACCTATGTGCATGCACACTGATATCACCTGTGAAGATTTTGTATTTTAAGAGGACTGCAATTTGTGCATTCTTCTAGAAATGCATGCTAAAAAGGCTACAGAAGAAACAGAACGGAAACTTGTTACAGAAAAAGAGAAGCTGAAAAAAGAGATGATAAAAGAAATGGTGAGACTAAGGAAAAAGCGTAAAGAGGACGTAAGCAAGATGGCAGAACTTAAAGGTGAGAATCACGATGATGAATTTGAATAATAATATTAAATCTTATCACATTAAGTCATAAGACAGCCTCTACCAGATCCCTGTATGAAAGGGATTATTATAGGAACCATTAATCCACACTTTAGCTTTTATTAAATAAGTAATAAAACACTTGGGATGCATGATGTTATAGAAAATTAATCAATAAATGTGTGTTATGTTACCAGATGATCATTTTCTAGTTTCCAGCACATCCCATGTATTTGATTACTTACTGAAACCAGAATGAAACCAAAGAAAGTGAATGAAAAAAAAAATAATTTCCATCTTACACAATTCTAATGTTCTTTGACAGTTCTTTCACTAATCCATAGAATAGCCCTCCATTAGTGTTCACTCATTCTTACATCATGGAGAGCTGCACAATCTCAAATAACAGACAACTGTATGGCTCTAAAGTCCACTAATTTCCATGAAAGCATTCATATCTGCGTAGCTTATAAGATGTTCTAAAAAAGGCTAGGTGAACAATACACAAAGTAAACAATACACAAAATAGGCTAGGGTTTTAAGAAATACAAACAGATATTGAATATTCAACGTATATTGGATTGAAATTGAGTTTCATAAATCTGTATATTGTAAAGAAAAAAATTAAAATAATTTATTTACTGATTATTTCATACACTGGGTTGTGTCAGGGTGTGTAGTCTGATTATATTATTAAAGATTTTCCCCTACAACCAACAGAGCCAAGAGGTATGTACATGTTTCATAGAAAAACTAGAAGTGAAATGTGTTAAGTTGCATTCAGGATATTGTAGTGGAAAAAAACAACCTCTTTCCACCTCACTCGAGCTCAGTTATAAAACAAAGTAACTGTCAATTCAATATAATGATATTCAGATGCCTGTTGGGATTCTAATCATCTGAATTATAGACTGAATCAGATGGACTAAATTTAGAAGTGATGCTCTGGTGGACATCTTCATAAAGAAACACAACGTTACATAAAGTCACATCTTGCTAATTCATCATAAAATTCCATTCCAATTCATCATAAAGTTTCCACTCCAGGAAAGTAGTACTAAATTTTCTCACAGACTTTATTCTCCTTTCCTACAGAGCCTGGAGACTATGATGAGAGGGTTAATGTTACAATTAAAGGTATGAAATCATATGTCTTTTCTGGCTTCCTCATGTCATATTATTGATTATCAATTCAAACAAAACTTTCATTGCTGTTTTTAGTTGTGAAATGAGATGAAAAGTTTTCCCCTTCTTTAATGTGTTGCAGCTATAAATGTCACCATGGAGAAAGTTGGACCAGTTGTTATACAGAAAGGTATTATCTATTTTTAATTTATTCTAATCCACTTGAAATATGCAAGGCTTTTATGTTTGATGTTTGGAAATTTGTAAGTTACATTACAAAGAGAGGATGCAAAGTGTTGTGACTTTCTGTAAGTATAAACCTGAACAAAAATTAACTATGTGGCTGAACACGGCAACAACATATGAATATCCAACTTGAATGATCAATCATAGAGCCTAGTCTAAAAGGACACATCATTCAAAGAAAGGAATTTTAAGTTTGATATTTTCTTTTTTCATTGTAGGAAATTGATGATAACAGGGGAAGTTATTAAATAATGTTAAATGACTGCTTGAATTTTTTTTTTCCAGAACGTAAAGCTGCTCCAAAAGAAGAGGCCAAAACAAAACCTAAACTAAAAGAGAAGGCAAAACTCAAACCTGATTCGAAAGAAGAGATAAAACATGAACATGTTACAAAAAAGCAGGCAAAGCCACAACTTGCTTCAAAGGAGAAGGCAAAACATGAACCTGCTACGAAAGAGAAGGCAAAACCTGAACTTATTCGAAAGGAAAAAGCCAAACCACAACCTATTTCAAAAGAGAAGGCAAAACCTGAACCTGCTCCAAAAGAGAAGGCAAAACCTGAGCCTGTTCCAAAAGAGAAGGTAAAACCTGAACCTGTTCCAAAGGAGAAGGCAAAACCTGAACCTGTTCCAAAAGAGAAGGTAAAACCAGAACCTGCTCAAAAAGAGAAGGCAAAACCGGAACCTGCTCCAAAAGAGAAGGCAAAACTGGAACCTGCTCCAAAAGAGAAGGTAAAACCAGGACCTGTTCCAAAAGAGAAGGGAAAACCGGAACCTGCTCCAAAAGAGAAGGCAAAACCTGAACCTCTTCCAAAAGAGAAGGCAAAACCAGAACCTGCTCCAAAAGAGAAGGCAAAACCTGAACCTGCTCCAAGAGAGAAGGTAAAATCGGAACCTGTTGCAAAAGAGAAGGCAAAACCTGAACCTGCTCCAAAAGAGAAGGCAAAACCTGAACCTGTTCCAAAAGAGAAGGCAAAACCGGAACCTGCTCCAAAAGAGAAGGCAAAACCTGAACCTGTTGCAAAAGAGAAGGCAAAACCTGAACCTGTTCCAAAAGAGAAGGTAAAACCTGAACCTGCTCTAAAAGAGAAGGTAAAACCGGAACCTGTTCCAAAAGAGAAGGTAAAACCGGAACCTGCTCCAAAAGAGAAGGGAAAACCGGAACCTGTGGCAAGAGAAAAGGCAAAACCTAAACCTGTTCCAAAAGAGAAGGCAAAACCTGAACCTGGTCCAAAAGAGAAGGTAAAACTGGAACCTGTTCCAAAAGAGAAGGTAAAACCGGAACCTGTTCCAAAAGAGAAGGCAAAACCTGAACCTGCTCCACAAGAGAAGGCAAAACCTGAACCTGCTCCAAAAGAGAAGGTAAAACCGGAACCTGTTCCAAAAGAGAAGGTAAAACCGGAACCTGTTCCAAAAGAGAAGGCAAAACCTGAACCTGCTCCAAAAGAGAAGGCAAAACCTGAACCTGTTCCAAAAGAGAAGGCAAAACCTGAACCTGCTCCAAAAGAGAAGGCAAAACCTGAACCTGCTCTAAAAGAGAAGGTAAAACCTGAACCTGCTCCAAAAGAGAAGGCAAAACCGGAACCTGTTCCAAAAGAGAAGGCAAAACCTGAACCTGCTCCACAAGAGAAGGCAAAACCTGAACCTGTTCCAAAAGAGAAGGCAAAACCTGAACCTGTTCCAAAAGAGAAGGCAAAACCTGAACCTGTTCCAAAAGAGAAGGCAAAACCTGAACCTGTTCCAAAAGAGAAGGCAAAACCTGAACCTGCTCCAAAAGAGAAGGTAAAACCTGAACCTGTTCCAAAAGAGAAGGCAAAACCTGAACCTGTTCCAAAAGAGAAGGCAAAACCTGAACCTGCTCCAAAAGAGAAGGCAAAACCTGAACCTGTTCCAAAAGAGAAGGCAAAACCTGAACCTGCTCCAAAAGAGAAGGCAAAACCTGAACCTGCTCTAAAAGAGAAGGTAAAACCTGAACCTGCTCCAAAAGAGAAGGCAAAACCGGAACCTGTTCCAAAAGAGAAGGCAAAACCTGAACCTGCTCTAAAAGAGAAGGTAAAACCTGAACCTGCTCCAAAAGAGAAGGCAAAACCTGAACCTGTTCCAAAAGAGAAGGCAAAACCTGAACCTGCTCCAAAAGAGAAGGCAAAACCTGAACCTGTTCCAAAAGAGAAGGCAAAACCTGAACCTGTTCCAAAAGAGAAGGCAAAACCTGAACCTGTTCCAAAAGAGAAGGCAAAACCTGAACCTGCTCCAAAAGAGAAGGTAAAACCTGAACCTGTTCCAAAAGAGAAGGCAAAACCTGAACCTGTTCCAAAAGAGAAGGTAAAACCTGAACCTGCTCCAAAAGAGAAGGCAAAACCTGAACCTGTTCCAAAAGAGAAGGTAAAACCTGAACCTGCTCCAAAAGAGAAGGCAAAACCTGAACCTGCTCTAAAAGAGAAGGTAAAACCTGAACCTGCTCCAAAAGAGAAGGCAAAACCTGAACCTGCTCCAAAAGAGAAGGCAAAACCTGAACCTGCTCCAAAAGAGAAGGCAAAACCTGAACCTGTTCCAAAAGAGAAGGCAAAACCAGAACCTGTGGCAAGAGAAAAGGCAAAACCTGAACCTACTCCAAAAGAGAAGGCAAAACCAGAACCTTTGGCAAAAGATAAGGCAAAACCTGAACCTGCTCCAAAAAAGAAGCCTGAACTTGCTCCAAAAGAGAAGGCAAAACGTGAACCTGTTCCAAAAGAGAAGGCGGAACTTGCTCCAAAAGAGAAGGCAAAACCTGAACCTGTTCCAAAGGAGAAGGCAAAACCAGAACCTGTGGCAAGAGAAAAGGCAAAACCTGAACCTGTTCCAAAAGAGAAGGCAAAACCTGAACCTGTTCCAAAAGAGAAGGCAAAACCTGAACCTGCTCCAAAAGAGAAGGCAAAACTGGAACTTCCTCCAAAAGAGAAGTCTGAACTTGCTCCAAAAGAGAAGGCAAAACCTGAACCTGTTCCAAAGGAGAAGGCAAAACCAGAACCTGTGGCAAGAGAAAAGGCAAAACCTGAACCTGCTCCAAAAGAGAAGGCAAAACCAGAACCTGCTCCAAAAGAGAAGTCTGAACTTGCTCCAAAAGAGAAGGCAAAACGTGAACCTGTTTCAAAAGAGAAGCTGGAACTTGCTCCAAAAGAGAAGGCAAAACCTGAACCTGTTCCAAAAGAGAAGCCGGAACTTGCTCCAAAAGAGAAGGCAAAACCTGAACCTGTTCCAAAAGAGAAGGCAAAACCAGAACCTATTCCAAAAGAGAAGGCAAAACCTGAACCTGCTCCAAAAGAGAAGGCAAAAACAGAACCTGTTCCAAAGGAGAAGGCAAAACCTGAACCTGTTCCAAAAGAGAAGGCAAAACCGGAACCTGCTCCAAAAGAGAAGGCAAAACTGGAACTTGCTCCAAAAGAGAAAGCAAAACCAGAACCTGTGACAAGAGATAAGGCAAAACCAGAACCTATTCCAAAGGAGAAGGCAAAACCAGAACCTGTTCCAAAAGAGAAGCCTGAACCAGCTCTAAAAGAAAAGGCAAAACCAGAACCTGTTCCAAAAGAGAAGGCAAAACCTGAACCTGTTCCAAAAGAGAAGGCAAAACCTGAACCTGTTCCAAAAGAGAAGGCAAGACCACAACCTGTTCCAAAAGAGAAGGCAAAACCTGAACCTGTGGCAAAAGAGAAGGCAAAACCGGAACCTGCTCCAAAAGAGAAGGCAAAACCTGAACCTGCACCAAAAGAGAAGGCAAAACCTGAACCTGTTCCAAAAGAGAAGGCAAAACCTGAACCTGCTCCAAAAGAGAAGGCAAAACCGGAACCTGTTCCAAAGGAGAAGGCAAAACCTGAACCTGCTCCAAAAGAGAAGGCAAAACCGGAACCTGTTGCAAAAGAGAAGGCAAAACCTGAACCTGCTCAAATAGAGAAGGCAAAAGTAGAACGTGTTCTGAAAGAGAAGGCAAAACCAGAACCTGTTCCAAAAGAGAAGGCAAAAGTAGAAAGTGTTCTGAAAGAAAAGGCAAAACCTGAACTTGTTCCAAAAGAGAAGGTAAAACCTGAACCTATTTCAAAAGAAAAAGCAAAACCAGAACCTGTTCCAAAAGAGAAGTTAAAGCCTGTAACTGTTCCAAAAGAAAAGGTAAAACCTGAACCTATTTCAAAAGAAAAAGCAAAACCAGAACCTGTTCAAAAAGAGAAGGCAAAACCTGAACTTGCTCCAAAAGAGAAGGCAAAACCAGAATCTGTTCTAAAAGAGAAGGCAAAACCACAAACTGTTCCAAAAGAGAAGGCAAAACCTGAACCCATTTCAAAAGAAAAGGTAAAGCCTGTAACTGCTCCAAAAGAGAAGGCAAAACCAGAACCAGTTCCAAAAGAGAAGGCAAAACCTGAACCCATTTCAAAAGAAAAGGTAAAGCCTGTAACTGCTCCAAAAGAGAAGGCAAAACCAGAACCAGTTCCAAAAGAGAAGGTAAAATCTGAACCTACTCTAAAAGAGAAGGCAAAACCAGAATATGTTTTAAAAGAAAAGGTAACACCTGAACCTGCTCCAAAAGAGAAGGCAAAACCGGAACCTGTTCCAAAAGTAAAGGCAAAACCAGAACCAGTTCCAAAAGTGAAGGCCACAGCTGTACCTCCTCCAAAAGAGAAAGCAAAACCTGAACATGTTCCAAAAGAAAAGGTCAAACCTGTACCTGCTCCAAAGGAGAAGGCAAAGCTTGAACCTGCTCCAAAGGAGAAAGCAAAACCAGAACCCACTCCAAAAGAAACAGCAAGACCACAACCTGCTTCAAAAGAGAAGGCAAAGCCTGAACCTGTTCCAAAGGAGAAGGCAAAACCTGAACCCGTAGCAAAAGAGAAGGCAAGACCAGAACCTGCTCCAAAAGAGAAGGCAAAACCTGAACCTGTTCCAAAAGAGAAAGCAAAACCTGAACCTGCTCCAAAAGAGAAGGCAAGACCACAACCTGTTCCAAAAGAGAAGGCAAAACCTGAACCTGTTCCAAAGGAGAAGGCAAAACCTGAACCTGCTTCAAAAGAGAAGGCAAAACCTGAACCTGCTCCAAAAGAGAAGGCAAAACCTGAACCCGTAGCAAAAGAGAAGGCAAGACCAGAACCTGCTCCAAAAGAGAAGGCAAAACCTGAACCTGTTCCAAAAGAGAAAGCAAAACCTGAACCTGCTCCAAAAGAGAAGGCAAGACCACAACCTGTTCCAAAAGAGAAGGCAAAGCCTGAACCTGTTCCAAAGGAGAAGGCAAGACCACAACCTGTTCCAAAAGAGAAGGCAAAACCTGAACCTGTTCCAAAAGAGAAGGCAAAACCTGAACCCGTAGCAAAAAAGAAGGCAAGACCAGAACCTGTTCCAAAAGAGAAGGCAAAACCTGAACCTGTTCCAAAAGAGAAGGTAAAACCTGAACCTGCTCCAAAAGAGAAGGCAAAACCTGAACCTGCTCCAAAAGAGAAGGCAAAACCTGAACCTGCTCCAAAAGAGAAGGCAAAACCTGAACCTGCTCCAAAAGAGAAGGCAAAACCTGAACCTGCTCCAAAAGAGAAGGCAAAACCTGAACCTGGTCCAAAAGAGAAGGCAAAACCTGAACCTGTTCCAAAAGAGAAGGCAAAACCTGAACCTGTTCCAAAAGAGAAGGCAAAACCTGAACCTGCTCCAAAAGAGAAAGCAAAACCAGAACCTGCTCCAAAAGAGAAAGCAAAACCAGAACCTGCTCCAAAAGAGAAGGCAAAACCTGAACCTGTTCCAAAAGAGATGGCCAAACCAGAGAAGGCTAGACCCATACCTTCTCATAGGAAAGGTAAATTTGGTTTTCTTTTCCAAGTTAACAACTGTATTACCTATTAGAACCATTAAAAAGCAATAAACATCATAAATAAAATCTGAACCATTCCATAGGAAAGGTACAGTGAGGGAAAAAATGATTTGATCCCCTGCTGATTTTGTACGTTTGCCCACTGACAAAGAAATGATTTTAATGGTAGGTTTATCTGAACAGTGAGATACAGAATAACAACAAAAAAATCCAGAAAAACACATTTCAAAAAAGTTATACATTGATTTGCATTTTATTGAGTGAAATAAGTATTTGACCCCTTTGCAAAACATGACTTAGTACTTGGTGGCAAACCCTTGTTGGCAATCACAGACATCAGACATTTCTTGTAGTTGGCCATCAGGATTGCACACATTTCACATCTCAAGGAATTTGGGCCCACTCCTCTTTGCAGATCCTCTCCAAGTCATTAAGGGTGCGTGGCTGATGTCTGGCAACTCGAACCTTCAGCTCCCCCCACAGATTTTCTATGGAATTAATGTCTGGAGAATGGCTAGGCCACTTCAGGACCTTATTGTGCTTCTTTTTGAACCACTCCTTTGTTGCCGTGGCTGTGTGTTTTGGGTCATTGTCAGGCTGGAATATCCATCCACGACCCATTTTCAATGCCCTGGCTGAGGGAAGGAGGTTCTCACTCAAGATTTGACGGTACATGGCTCCGTCCATCGTCCCTTTGATGCGGTGTAATTGTCCTGTCCCCTTAGCAGAAAAACACCCCCAAAGCATAATGTTTCCACCTCCATGTTTGACGGTGGGGATGGTCTTCTTGGAGTCATAGGCAGCATTCCTCCTCCTCCAAACACTGCGAGTTGAGTTGATGCCAAAGAGCTGGATTTTGGTCTCATTTGACCACAACACTTTCACCCAGTTCTCCTCTGAATCTTTCAAATGTTCACTGGCAAACTTCAGATGAGCCGGTACATGTGCTTTCTTTAGCAGGGGGACCTTGCGGGCGCTACTGGATTTCAGTCTTTCACGGCGTAGTGTGTTACCAATTGTTTTCTTGGTGACTATGGTCCCAGCTGCCTTGAGATCATTGACAAAATCCTCCAGTGTAATTCTGGGCTGATTCCTTGCCGTTCTCATGATCATTGAAACTACATGAGGTGAGATCTTGCATGGAGCCCCAGACCGAGGAAGACTGACAGTCCTTTTGTGTTTCTTCCATTTGGGAATAATCGCACCAACTGTTGTCACCTTCTCACCAAGCTGCTTGGCGATGGTCTTGTAGCTCATTCCAGCCTTGTGTAGGTCTACAATCTTGTCCCTGACATCCATGGACAGCTCTTTGGTCTTGGCCATGATGGAGAGTTTGGAATCTGATTGATTGCTTCCTTCTGTGGACAGGTGACTCTCCCCGAGAGTGCTCCTACTGTAATCTCAGCTCCTTACCTGTATAAAAGACACCTGGGAGCCAGAAATCTTTCTGACTGATAGGGGATCAAATACTTATTTCACTCATTAAAATGCAAATCAATGTAGAATTTTTCTGAAATGCATTTTTCTGGATTTTTTTTGTTGTAATTCTGTCTCTCACTGTTCAAATACACCTACCATTAAAATTACAGACTGATCATTTCTTTGTCAGTGGGCAAACGTACAAAATCAGCAGGGGATCAAATAATTTTTTTCCCTCACTGTATTTCTTATTCCACAATGAGTTTTATGTGTTTTGTCAAAGAACGTACCAATAAATATAAATAAAAAATAAAAAATAAATTAACAATCAAATTTAACTTTAAATGTTATTTAAAGGCATTCATAGATTCTAATTTCAGCACTACAGTTTTTCATTCTATTTTATCTGTTGACCATTGTTTTAGTTGCATAATATGCATCTTAGCAATACTTTGTAAATGTAGAGTGCACAACCCAAATAATTTCAAATGAGGCTTTATTGTGGTCCAGGATACAGGACACAACTGATCATTTGAGAGTTAACAGTCTTGCTGAAGAACCCAACTATGGCATCTTGTATTTAAAGACTTTTGAAACCTTCTGATCAGTAGCCCAAAGTCTTAAACTATAAACCAGTACTTATGCAGTGTTTTAATTAGATCATTGCATAGATCACCTTGTTTGGAGCTTTAGACCTGCAGAATATTGGATTCTTCCCTGGTGTGGGATTAAGGCACCTGCTCAGGGTCCTTGTGCGTAACCTTGCCAAATTGTTCAGTCCAAAATATCTTTTTTTAATGTTTCAGAGGCTGAAATGGCCAAGGAGGCAGTCCCAGTGAAGAAGGGTACCATTAACATATAATTTTTAGGTTCTGTGTCAATGAATACATTATTTAGATTCTTTATTTGTTAAAACTCAATTATTTTATAAGGCCAAAGAAAGAGCAAACTTGCATCATAGAAAGGGATTATTGATTTTGTGTGGGTGATTGTATTGTTGTTAGCAAGATATTTTCCTATTTGTTTTCAAGACATTTAAAATGTCATTTAAGAGAATGCATATGATTTACAAAGCAATAGCAGCTTTAATTATTCATTTTTTCAGAGCGTGATGTTGCCAAAAAGGCTACACCGATCACAGTGAAGAAAGGTACAACCATATACTAAAGAAGCCTTTATGCCTTAACTAACAAATTTACTAACGTATACTTAAGGTGGTTGTTCCCACATGAATTCATCTGTTTGTGATTAGCACATGCCTTAGCCCATCATTAGTTCATGTTGTAATAAGTTGTATTAAATAAAACAATATATTTAACACATAATTACTATAAAATGAACTTAAGACCTAATTTTCCCTCTCTGACAGAGCCAGAAGTCACTAAAGAAACACAGATCCCTGTGGTGTATCCCAGTGCCAAAGGTACCCTTGTGTAGTTTTAACTTTCTGAGCATGAATCCTTTATTAGTTCATTTATTACATTAGTTTTTAGTCCTCTACATTCTTGTAGCTACTGTAGCTTAAGAATCATACCAGCAGACTTCAAATATTCAGATAAGATTTCACAGTCACATATGAGCATTATAAAACATTATGTTATTGAACAGATTTACTGATATATTGTTTTTTAAATATCTTGTCAATGCATACAGATATCGCCATGGAAGTGGAGCTTCTTAAAGCCATCAACCAAAAACTGTCCATTCTGGATATACTGAGGAAAGACATTGGTGAAATAAGAACTGACCTGGAGGTCACACAAACCCAAATTGATCAATTAAGGATGGACAATCGAACGCTCAAAGGTTTTTATTTGATAGAATATTCACAAAAATATACATATAAGATACAAGATAAGATAAGATAAGATAAGATAAGATAAGATAAGATAAGATAAGATAACCTTTATTCATCCCACAGTGGGGAAATTTCCACGTTACAGCAGCAGCAAAGTAGAAAGAATGCATATACAGTATATATAGACATAAATATACTATATATAATATAAGGATAATATATAATATAAGGATTTCAATGAATTGCAAATGCGACTACATTCTGTAGTTTCTGTAGATTTATACAGTATATGTTTATTTATTTATATATAACATCTTGTAACTTACAACTTGTACTTATTTCACTGCCAACGGCTAATGAAAAGAGATTTGGTGGACTGTTTCTGGCAGTGACATTGAGGTTTTTAAAACTCCACCAATGCTGCTGTACCTGATACACTCGCACCAATCCAACACATACTACAATGTCATTGTTTGTCATTGCTGATCGTGGAGCCAATTAATATCTGTGCAGTGGTGGTCTTAATGTCTTTCATTTATAATGGATTAGAACAGGGTATTCTAGTATTATCTGAAACGGGCTGCTATGGGTGCAGGTTTTCATTCCAAACGAGCAGAAGTCACACTTGAGTCTAGTGAAAGTCAAGATCAGCAAGTGATTAGACCCTGGATTAGAGAAACTGTGCATAAAAATAAGTCTACAGTCAGTAGCTATACACCTGTATCTTGTATTTGAATGTAGGCGAATCTAATAAAATGGCTAAGAAGGGTAGCCTCATGACCAAAACTATTAAATCCAGAATTTTTTTTTTCTTTCGCAGAGCCTAAAGAATTCAAGGAGAAAGTAAAACCTGCAGTTATGAAGAAAGGTTTGTATTACAGTTACACTTACAGTTGTCCTCTTTTTATATCTCACTTTACCAATTTACCAATGATTAGATTTCCTA
Organism: Hemibagrus wyckioides; assembly: GCF_019097595.1. Taxonomy (NCBI): domain Eukaryota; kingdom Metazoa; phylum Chordata; class Actinopteri; order Siluriformes; family Bagridae; genus Hemibagrus; species Hemibagrus wyckioides. The sequence goes on along the minus strand of NC_080718.1, from coordinate 3,324,023 downwards.
ATTAGATAAAGAATGACAAATTACTATTTCTACATTTATATCACTTTGCACTGTGCTGTCATGTTGATTAGTTTCTTGTGACTGCTCTGAAAGGTAAGAGCAGGGAAAAGAATATAACATACTATCCTACCAATACCATAATTATCCCTTGGAAGTGTTTCCTAATAATATTTTAGGCATATTGGCTTGTTTTTCAAGGCTACATACTGTGTAATAATACATTCATGTTGCAATACATATGCATCTTACCTAAGGCTACAAAATTTCCTCTTTAAACAGAAAAGGTCTGTTTTCTATAATATTAAAGCCAGACACTAAGATCCTTGCATTCTCTCAAACCCAATTAATCTATATTTTACAGGTCCCTTGAAAGAGAAGCTTAAAATATCTACTGTGGTCAAAGGTACTCTGCAAACTCAAGGCAATCAACATGCAACACTGAGTTCATTGTCCATTGTACTTTACGAATTGATTATGGACTGATTTACCTCTTTCAGGACGTGAAGCTCTGAAAAACATCACTAAAGCAGCCAGTGTGAAGAAAGGTGTGGATAATAAAGTGAGATTAATGTATAACTGTAAAAAACAACAACAAAAAAAAAACAACCTGATCAATCTTTTCTCTCCATACAGAGCGGGTTCTAAAGAACATCACCAGATCAGCATTTGGAAAGAAAGGTGGCTTTGTTATTTGTACACTCAGGGAATGTTAGAGATGAACAGTAAGTGATAGATAGATTTAATGCACTAATTTTTGGAGTCCACTTCCTTTAATTAGATGAAGCCACAAGCTGGTGGAAGTAAGTGATGGGTCTCTTATGTTTACTTTACATTTGAAGTTTTCCTACCGTTAGTCTCTGATCTTTGACACATGCAGCTGATTAGCAGGATAGAAACATCACTGAGTAGGTATTAATATTATGCTGTACATCCACCCATTCATCCTCCGGAGTCCCTGGAGACTCGGGGCACAAGGTGAGGGACACCCTGGACTGGATGCCAACCCATCTCATGGCACAATCATACAAACACATACACATTCACACACTAAAGACAATTTAGATATGCCAATCAGCCTACCACAGATGTCTTTGGACCGGGGAAGAAAACCAGAGTACACGGAGGAAACCCTCAAAACACTGGGATACCATACAAATTCTACACATTCAAGGTAGAGGTGGGAATCAAACCCCCAACCCCAGATGTGTGAGGCAAACGTGCTAACCACTAAGCATTAATGACTTTTGTCATGTATTTAATCCAGCATAAAATCCACATAGGATAGAACTTTTCTACTCAGAGTTTTTTGTACCAAGTGAAACTACTATCTTTAAAACGAATAGTGATAGTAAAAAAAATGTTGTTGTTTGTTCAGTTTGTTTTTTTCTGTCAATAACTGTTTTTGCACTAGAAGAACAAGCTCCAAAAGAAATGGTCCAAAAGGAAAGACTTGAACATAAAAAGAAAGGTACATTTTATCCATCCTGATTGTACCAGTTCCATCTGTTTTTTAATAATAATAATAATAATAATAATAATGTTGAATAGATCATCAGAATAATTTGTCATTTTTATTATAGAAAAAACTCCTGAGATCACATTGCCTAAAGAGAAGAAAACAACAGGTAAATCGCCACAAGGTTTGATGTATCATTTATTTATCAATGCTTTTATTAGTGATCATTTATTAAGGTTATCATTAGTCACTAACTTGTTGCATTCATCATTTTTTCATTTTTTAATTAGATGAGCCTGTGGTGACCAAAGCTCCTGAACCAGCAGAAGAGGGTAAAATCTTCTTTTTTTTGGGCGATCTGAAACCTATACCATGAATTCATTACCTAGTCCACAGGGTAGATTTGCTGTAGTGTCCTTCCCAGTTTCATGTTTTGATTGTTTTTAATCTGACTTGGCTAAAATGTGGTGTGCTAGTTAAGCTAAGTGCATTAACCAGTTCCTCCAGGAAATCACAAGATTTTTTTTTTTTTTTTTTGCGATTGCAAAAATTTTGCAGAAGCAAATTCCAAAATATTCAAAGGAATTTTTCAAAATGTCCACAGATTTTCCACAGTTTTGGGCTAAGACATGTTGTGTGACATCAGCACAACATCCATTCAGCCAAATTCATGTGTGTCGAACATGGGTATCAAAGCTGTCATAGAAATTAATAACATCTGTCTTCACTGGTAGGAGTTTGAGAGAAGAATCCTACCAAATTTGCCAATACAAGATTTGCAAAAAAAAATCTGAAAATGAAGCATTTTTGCCCACAAATTAAAGAAAAAAAATATAATGAAAAATCAAGAAAAACATAAAAGTGACAGATTAATTCAGGCTAATGAATTAAGTTATTGAATTTATATTTCCTAGGCTACTGATTTGTCTGGTCCTGGCTGGATATTTTTAATACTTTTCATTAGGAAACAATATGTTCAATATTTTCTAAACATGATCACTTAAAATATTGTTGTCTCCTTCTGCAGAAGAAGTCCCCTACTTCCAGTGTTTCTACGTGGATGAATATGACATCCAGTATCCCTTCTTCCCCTTTTCACCACCTTTCTTATGAAGGTCACCAGCATCAAGTTGCGTGAAATGTCGACATCTACGATACATACAATAACCTTCAAAGGTTACTGATACACAGTTGGTCCTCAATGACGAAATCGAGGAAGTTGAGGACAATTACTTTTAATGAGCTTTCAAAACCGGGACAAAACAAGCAATTCCATTTACTGTCTAAGTGTGTGTCTCGTTCTAGATATGTTTATGTTGCTGTAGATATGTTTAGCCTCCCAGTATTTCAGACAGCGTCAGTAAAATGGAATCTGAGTCGCATACTGTAGAACCAGTTCAAGGTAAACAGCTTTGTACTTCCTGTTTCTTGTTTTGTACACTAAATGTAAGTCTTAAAAGGAATGGCAGAAACGTTTGTCCGTGAAAGCTCTGACAGGCGACGACGGATAAAAAGCACTCGTCTGATCACAGAAAACGTTTTTAACGCGCTGTGTTAAACGACGAGGTTTTGAACCTACACCTAAACATGCGAAGGTACTTGCGCCTCATTTTGATAGAGTGCTGATTCAAGCATTCCACTTATGTTCAATCAAAATGATGGATGAAATAGATTTCCTATGATGATACTGTATAACAAAAAACTTCACAGGAATCGAAGTTAATGCAGAAACTGAAGGTACACTCGGTGTGCAGTATCTCAAGGATAGATTAGTGGACTGTGAAGTCTGCCAATGCAAAATGACTTTTCCAACCTGCTCTATGTAGCTGAATTTTATAATATTTACGTAACCAAAGCTACAAGCACTAATCCCATCATCCCTATTCTTAGCTAGTGTGAAATTTATAACTGTATACATTTTCAAAGGCATGCGATTATGGGACCCTGATATTAATTTATTCCTTCATCCTTTAAGGAAATTCATAAGATCGTCAAGTGCCATCATGATTTATTTAATCACCAAGCTGTGATTGAAGGAAAGGCATAGTAACTCGTGTTCACATGATGATTAAGTTAGAAATATGTAAACAGATTAAGGAATAAAACATCACACAGCATGCTGTTACAGTAAAATAATCGATGACGTGGTGTTGTGATGCAGCCCAACACAAAGCACAGTCACAGCACGATCCTGAACGTTTGATTCGTTTTATACGACAATAAAATGGTCAACGACTACATTTTTTAAAATGATTTATTAACAGGATGTAGTACGTTTTATTTGTTTGTAGTTACAATGTTAGTTAGTTGTGTAGTTACACTTACATTAAGCATCTGTAAACATTTGTTTACTTTTTTCTGTAACTACATTTTGCTGATAAACTAAAAAGTCTTTCCAACTTGAGGACTTGGTGGAAAACTTAACCTGAAGTTTACCTCTAATTTGTTACTACAGTAATATTAACATATTAGAACAAATGTGTTGAAATACACATGGCTTAAAGCCTGAATTATCGTCAGAAATGACTGCAACACCTTCTGACCAATCAGAATCGGCGCTGTGGTGGACAGTACAATCTCAACTCCAACCGTGGCTCTCAGTTTTGTGTTTTCGAAACACAGTCCTGGTGCATTGAGTAGATCTCGTAAATATTAGCTAATTCACTATTTCCAAGAATACCTACAGACACATTATCTGTAGATGACATTGTAGTTGTGCACTTTGAGGCTTACAGGAATAAGCTTGGTTATAAGCTGTCCTTTTGTATTTGCATGATATTGCTCAAAAGAACAACCTACATCAGTTTAACCGACCAAAGACGATCGTTATCGACACTGCATTGACAATTTTGGGCCAATTGTTCTATATATCATGTTTTGATGAATATTGGTGCTCTAAAACCAATATTTTAGATCATGATTTGGTCCAAATTGAGCATAACGATGATGTTCAGCTTGAAATAAGTCAATGTATGTTAAACAAATCTTTTGAGATTTCACTTTAACTGCATAAATTACTTATTTATTTATTTATTTAATATTCAAGCACAATCACAGGCTGATTCTAACAAATCGGACTCTTCTGTCAGTATGACTCTAGAGGTAAAAATGGTTGAGAGTTAATTCGTAGAAGATCTGTCCGAGAATTTCTCAGAATATTAAAAATGACCGATTAGATCATTATTAAGTGTTTAATAAATGGCAAATCTCAAATAGTTTTGGGAAACAATGCCAATAATAGAAATCATGTAAAGATACAAATTGAGTAAAAAAAAAGTTTTTCTTTTCCAACACAGCACATTTTACTAAAAATATCGGTCTTATGTACTTTAATGTAAACAATGTTTGATTCGGATGAAGAATTTTTAAACTGAATCTAACCTTATGTTTACTAAGCCTCTTTTTTTTCATTCTTTTTACTGTTTACTTGAGAAAATGACATAAAAGATTTTTTTTTTGTTGCAAACAGCTTCATACACAGAAATGAAAATGCTGTTTCACAGAATTTTTGTTTTAAATAAAACAAGCTCAGTATATAAAATGCTTGTTTTGGATGTTGTATGAGATGTTAAAGTCTAAGGAAGGCCATGATGGTGTTGTACAGAGAAGAAATACAGCGTAAGGTTTAAATAGTTTAAAATGTCTACGAATGCTGTATACTGTATAACAAGTGGCATCTGTATTTTTACTTCTTTATTCTTCAGATTGCATGAGGTGTGTTTTCTGCTTTGTGTAAAACTGCAGTTAGAGTAATAACTGATCTAAAATCCTGGCTGATAAAATGAACTAGTATGAATGAAATTTGTCATTAATGTAAGTAGTATAATTTTAACTGCATTTTCTTTTCTTTTCTTTTTTTTTGGATTTACCCCAGTGGTTGTCAAAGTGACCTCCGGGGACCTCTAGGTGGACTAAGAACTGCAATGTTCTGTGAATAAATATTTATGAATACTCTGAGTCATGATTACTATAATTGCAAAATGATAGACTGTTCTTCATGATCCAAATATATGCTTCGGATGTAAATGTTAAGTAGTAGTAAAGCAGTAAATGTGATAAATTTGAACTTTTTCCACATCGGATTGTTGCATTGTTTTATTAAAGCAATAATATTCTATTATTGTGGTATTGTATCATTAAATTCTGGAACTAAAATCTAAACTAAACTAAGATCTAGCTATGTTATGTATAAAAAGAAAAATAAAAGTGAGAAACACCCATGCATGTAAAGAAACTGAATATAAATCTCTCCAATTAAGGACATCTTTACTGATATCTGAGTGAAAGAAACCTGAAGGACATGATACAATCACATACAGTAAATCATAAAACTCATACAAGGAATGATCCAAAGATCCAAGATCCAAACAAGCACCCGATTATATTTATGGATCATATTTAATATACAGTGATAATGTAGAATAATGTTATAATACATACTGATTTCTGTGTATTGGAAAACTAATTATTAATGAAAGCCATTTTTAATTAAAATTTGTTTTTGACTGAAAGTAGATTATGATTTTATGATTATGTGAGGAATAAGACGCATGAAGAAATGATCTTATAGGAAAATATTCAACAGTGGGTTGGTGTGATGTCACCTGATTTATTATCACCACGTCAAGGTTTAGTGTTTTCCAATATCATTACATCTTGAAGCATTTTATTCCTCTTATAACAATGTGAAACTAGTTAGCTCTTGTTATCGGTCACCAGTTAATAAGCCAAAAATTGTAGCTTGTCACATTACAGATATAAGAAAATGCAAGGTTTTCTGTCCTGAAGACTTTCCCATGTCAGAAAACATAAACAAACAGTTTTACCTCTGACCATTTCATAGATGTTTGCATATAAAACAATTTTCTCAGCCAGAACTACCGGTAGATCTGCTGTTATAGAAAATGAATCAACACCTAACAACTAAAAAGTATCGAGAATGGAAAAACACTGTTGTCTAAATCACAGGAATGACGTGTTCATTTTCATTTCATGAAGAGAAAAATCTGTTATAATATATTAGAGATAATCAATGGTGCTAAGTTGTTTCCATTGTCTTCTAAGCCAGGATTGACGAAAGGATAGAGTTTGTCAGTAAACAACTCATCAGTGAAAGAGTGTATATGACACCTGGCCTCTACATCATAAAATGAAACCAGACCCTCCTCATAATCCACAAACACTCCCACCTTCTGGGGTGTCTGTCCCAGAGAGATCACGATCTCTGAAGCTTGAAAAATGCAGCACTCGTTCCCATTCTTCAAAGCCATGGTCCAAAACCCATTTTCAGGTACCATCATAAGGTTCGCCTTCCTGTTAGCAGACTCTCTGACCACTCCTAAAGTCCACATCGTCTTCCCACTGACCTGCACCTCAAAGTAAAATCTCCCTGAAGAGAAACCCTGCTCTCCCAGGACTATGAATAAATATGTGAACCTTTTCGGATTGTCGGGGAGATTTTGTTGTGTGTCTCGGTATCTCACTTGCTTTCGATCACAGGACAGGATGAGATTGGGATGAGCTGTAACAGGATCCAGAGTTATAGCCACTGAAAGAAACACATAGTATGTGAAAGAAGAATGCAGGGATCTGTTGAATCATTAGCTTGTATACATTAAAATAAATTACATAAAATGTCTACACGTTACTGTTAAAACTGCAGGGTTTTTTTTTTTTAAAGAAAAAGAAAAAGAAAAAAACATACAATAAGTGGGTTGCGTAAATGTGTACACTTCTTAACTAATACTTTGATAGAACAAAGCCTTGTATTGCTTATTTGTTTGTGGGAGTCTACTCTGATTGGTCCAGTCCGCATTCTATGACCTTCTTCTTCTGAAGCCATTCCATAGTTGATTTGGGTTTGTGCCACAGATCATTAACATGGGTAAAGTTTAATATTTTCTTCATATTTAGCTGTTTAAGACCTGCTGATTTTAAAACAGACTGCTATTTGGAGCTGTCCGTGATTCTCTCTATCTTGGCTAGAGCCCTAGAAGCAGCCCCATAGCATGATGCATCCACCACCATGCTTCACCATTTGTATGGCTGTCTTCTTGTAGCACAAAATATACTTTATTATAAAAATACAAAAATGTTCTACCTCAGGGGCATCCAATCTTATCCGGAAAGGGCTGGTGTGGGTGCAGGTTTTCATCAACCAAGCAGAAGCCACACCTGAGTCTATTGAAAGCCAAGATCAGCTGATTAAACAGGTGTGACTCCTGCATGATTGGTATGAAAACCTGCACTCACACTGGCCCATTGTGGATAAGATTGGACATCCCTGTTCTACCTTGTAAAATGTAGGTGGGCTTGAATGATTTTTGTTGTTGTTGTTGAGAAAGGGCTGCTCTTTAGCCACCACCCACCATAAGAAGAATACAAGACATTGTTGTCACATTGTCTGGAGTAACCAGTACTTGACAGTCATTTTTGAAGGGACGTCTTCTTGTTTGAAATATCACTGGGATGCTCCATGTTCTCTATTTCTTGATCATTGAAAACGGGCACGATTTTATCTGCACTGAGCTATATATAGTTCTTGCAAAGAGCTGGCTAAATAAATGAACGAATTAATATATTCAGCACATTATTCCAACTGCATTAAAATTTTGTAGAATTTAACATTTTGTAGAAATGATACAGAGTCAATCTTTTTATATAGGCAGGTGTACATCTGAAAAGTATTAGAAAAAACACTGTACTTAATATAACGTAAAGGGTCATTTTCATAAGAAGGGCAAGAGGTTTTTATGGACTGGCCCTAAATAACAGTAATCAGTTGCAGGTATACTATACCACTTGATATGTCAGGGACAGTTTTTATATGTTAGCGAAAAAATCGGTGTGATACCTGCATACAGCTGAATCCGCCTCAAATCTGTAGAGATAACATGAATTAAATAAATGAAATGAATTACTTGTTGAATTTAATCGTGTATACAACAACAGTACAGGAAATATTTTTCTCACCTATGTCTCCAAGTGACTTAGACAGAGTATCGCAGAGCTTAGTCAGAGCCTCCCACAGACTATTCACACTCAGACCGGTGTTTAGACTGATGTCAGGCCAGTCGTTGGTTAATGGAGGTCTGTACACAGATGAGTAAATCTATACAGAGGAAGAAGACAGAAGAGGAACCTCTTAGCATGGGAACTGTAGGTCTGTGGAGTTTTGCACTGAGACTGAAGAGAGAGAGAGAGAGAGAGAGAGAGGGAGGGAGATAGAGAGAATAACTGACCTTTAGGAGATGTAGATGATCCTCATTGTTTAAGAGCTGCTCCAGTTCAGTATCTCTCCTCTTTAGCACAGTGATTTCCTGCTCCAGATCTTTAATGAGTTCTTCAGCGTGATTTTCCACTAGTTTTTGCTTCTTCTCTGTTAGCTCAAGCAGCTCAGATTGACTCTTCTGGATACAATCCACCAGGGCAGAAAAGTTCTCAATGCTGCCGGCGTTCTTGCTCACCATGTTCGTCTAAAAGAAGAAGAATCTATCACTTCTACTGCATTCCATCACAATAAACATATGAGTAAGAGTTCCTCAACATGGCTTTAAACTTGTACATATTTGAGACATAAATATTTATATATTATATATATATATATATATATATGAGACATAACAGTTATAAAGATTACTTTTCTGCATAATTAGAACTGCTTTAGATGCATAATGATGGGCCCAAATCCCTAACCCCAAACCCTAACTCCCAACCCCATAAAAGCTATAAAGGCCAGTTTTCTTCATAATTAGAACAGCTTCACATGCACAAAGATGGGCCCTATAACCCTTAACCCTAACCCTGGGCTTAAACAGTAGAAAATCATTCAAACCTTTAACCTAAAGCTGAGAAATTGACTAATCCCAACATTTAATTGATGAGCAGTTTGATAAGTTACACGTGCAAAGTATTTTCCTCTGCCCCGTATGATTCACCCACTCTGCAAAGCTCTACTCTGTTCTTGATTTCTTGAATCTTCTCCAGTCGGTCCCGGATCAACTTTTGCACTTCTTTCTTTGTCTTTTCCAGCTGATTCTGTGAACGTAAAATACAAATAATCTGAATTTATATTCAACGAAAATATCCTTAGAGGTATCTTGTACAGTGGCACCAATATCAGGGGTCTAATGTTAGGGGCGGTGACTCGGGTTGGCAAGCCTTTTTATAGGTTTTGGTTAAAATTTCTGTGGCTTTCGCTACAAAAACAGTCTACCATCCAATCTATCCAAGTTTGATGGAGATTTATTTAAGAATAAGCCAGATCTCCAGAAGTTGCTGACTTGCACTGTATGTTCTTTTGCAAATTTCACCCATGATTTTATATTCTTGAGGCTGATGAATCGTTTAGTTGTATCTGGTAATCCTATTGGATGTCTAAAGCAATCATTGCTGCTCTTTCTCAACTTTGTCTTTAAACTTGTTTACAATACATCCATCACAATGCAACTGTGAAGGACAGAAGATGGCCTTCTTTGAGCAATCATACCTTTATTAAAAATTTACTTCCTTCGTACATTGTGACATTTAATACAGTGGAAAATCTGTAACACAATTTAGAAGAGAAAATAGAAAGCTGACTGTTCCGAAGCTGAAACTGGAGACTCCTTCCATTAGGTTTCAATAAACATCTTCTAACCCAAATCTGTCATTATGTCTGTTAAATAACAGCCCATTCATTTCTAGACTTAGAGATGTAAAGTGCCTTCTAATCAGCGTATCTCACCTTCCTCTGTCCGCTCTCGTCCTCTATATGACTGATTGTGTGATTCCTGTGACCTCCTTCAACGCAGAACTCGCAAACGAACGTCTGATCGTCTCTACAGAACATCTCCAGAGGTCTCTGATGCTTTTGGCAAATGTAGTCTTCCAAGTTCTTCAAAGGGTTTATTAGTTTGTGTTTTTGAAGTTTTGTAACATGACTATGAGGCTCTAAATGAGATGTACAAAAAGTCATACCACAATCCAGGCAGGATTTTAAAGCCTTCTGCTTATTTCCAGTGCAAATATCACAAAGAAGATCATTTTCATTAAGAGGATTTTTCTTCTTTAAGTGCTCGACAATCTCGCATAGAGATGTGTTGATCTTGATTTCGGGTCTTTTGCTGAATTTCTCTTTGCATGATGGACAGCAGAGTTGGTATTTCTCCCAGTATTGTATAAGGCAGCTCTTGCAGAAGTTGTGTCCGCATGGAGTCGTGACTGGATCGGTGAAGATCTCCAGACAGGTCGAACACAACAACGACGTTTGAAACAGATGGGTCTTGGAGTCATGTGTAACTGTGTGATATATTAGGAAGAAGTAATGAAAGAAACAATATTTAAAATATTGTTTAAATTATTATAATGCTGTTGAAATCTTTGTAACTTCTTTTGTGCATGTTTTTGTACAAATGCCAAAATTATTTGATGCTAAAAAGTAGTGACTATACTATTAAAAAAAATGTAGTAATGGCCAACATTTCCTTTTCATCTTCTCGCCTTGTACATGTCAAGTTCTTGAATCTATCTCAGGTTAAAAGTAGAGCCAGAGCTTCATTTTAGCTTTTACTAGCTTCACGTTAACTTTTGTGCTTAATGATTATCTGCTGCTGAACATTTTCACTGTGTGACGATGTGTGAAGGTTTTCTCTATGGAACTGTTTAATTGGTGAAATAGTGAATGTAGCATGTGAACTATGCTAAGCTGCTGTCTTGCTATTTGTCTCATAATAAAGCAGTTTTATGGACTCCACTGCAACATGAGTTTTCTTTCTATGCTCCTGGAGACTAGATCACCCTATCCAACTTTACTGAATTTATGGCTTAAACTAGCTTGTGTTGGTTTAATTCTAGATTTATATTAGCTCAGCCAAAAAAAAAAAAAAAGGAAAACAGGAATATCAAAGGGAACATTCTCACACACTCACATCCTGGTTCACCTGTTTCTAATCACCATGCACTCATGCATTTAAAGTCTAACCTTCATAAAGTGACTTTTACAAGCATGCCAGTCACTTTACGGGCTTGACCCTGTATTTGTACTTAGTTTCCTGTTTTCTTATTTGAGCCCAGTTTGTTACTAGTACGCCTTTCGGTTTTTGAATTGTTTCTTAATGTGTCATAAAAGCTGCCTCATCTGCATGCCTATCATGACAATTGCATTATGTAACCTGCTTTAGCTGCATAAACATCAAAAAATCCCCATTAGCTTACAAGTAGTTTCGGTTTAAATAATAGTAAATAAACTTTACATAAGCAACCAAATATGAGAAATCAATCAACAGTACTAATACAGCACACTGGTAAATGATAATAATAATAATAATAATAATAATAATAAGAAGAAGAAGAAGAAGCCTTCATTATCACCACACCTACATTACAGCACAGTAGAATACTTTTCTTCACATATCCCAACTGAGGAAGTTGGGGTCAGAGTGCAGGGGCAGCTATGATACGGCGTCCCTGGAGCAGAGAGGGTAAAGGGCCTTACTCAACTGCCCAACAGTGGCAGCTTGCCAGTGCTGGGGCTTGATCTCTGACCTTCTGATCAAGGACACAGAACCTTAGCCACTTTAGCCACCACTGCCCATTAAATATACAGCATAGATGTGAAATCAGCCTTCTCTAGCTCTAGGTATGAAATATCAATGCATTAAGTATGCTTGTTTAGGAAGAACAGTATATAAATCCTGTAACTTACAGTAAACTGAATAAGCCATTCTGTTCCTTCTTCCTTTTCCTGGTTGGGATTTTCTTCTCTCTTGCTCCTATTTTTTTTAACTTGTACAGAAAGAAATCACAAAATTAAGTTAAATACTTTTTAAAAAATGGTTAAAATTAACTAGTAGCACAAGTGGGTCTATTACATAATATGCATTTATATCATACACTGTAATTGGACAATCAGTTATTCAGCAGCTTGTAAAATACTACTGTACTCGATGCAGTCCTCCTATTTGTGTAAGGGACAATAGTATTAATAACCTAATGTGAATGATAATATTTAACACTTTTGCTTTTTAACAGGATCTTGTTGTTGACGTTGTTGTTTACTCCGACCTTGCTTGGAATTTTGATCACCATTCGAAATATTCGATTAATTTAATGCCGTGAGCATGACCGCTCAGATAACAAGGAAATGTTTTATAGAATGTGATGCTGTATTTAACATTTATATTAAAATCACTTTCCATTTCACTTCTTCCTCGGTTCAGAGTTCACACTGATTTGACACAACATTTAAAATAACAAGGAAAATTTTGAATTGTAGTACATACCTTTTCTTTCTTTGCCTTATTGGCAGTGCCACAGCGGTGTGGGTTGATGGTCTTGCTCTTACATTCACACTTTCTCTTTCTCTTTTTCACTCTAGCAGATCAACTCGTATGACTGCTTTCTCAACTTTTATCTTTGTAAGATAAGGAAGGTAAAATCAAGAACAAAGGGTGAAAGTATCTACAGTATCACTGTAGTATCACTGTATCCTGAGAGAGCTGAGAGAGTTTCTGAAAAACTCAAATCCAGCAACAACCATGCCACAGATTGGTTGATTGGATAATTAGTTGAATCTGCAAGTTGTTCCTAATCACATCTGTGTATATGTTTATTTCAATGTTTGCCAGCTTCTCTTCTTTTTAGTCTTTGCCTTTATGTTCGGTTGTATCACAAAAGATAAACGGCAACCCTTTTGTTATGATCTGATTGCTAAAAATCTGGCAACCTTGAAGGTGTGAACTACATGCAGGTGATTTGTGTAATCTGACTCTGTGTGAGTATGAGTATGAGGGTCCCTGCTTTCCCTGCTTGATTATTGAAATAAATTTAAAAAGAGGTATAGCATACAATATAAAACAAACTGAGACTAAACAGTTTCACCAGATGGCGATAAAGCAATGTTTATCCGCTGAGAGCGAAGGAAGGATATCAAACGTTGACTGAAATGTGAACATTTACTCATAAGTCACTCATTTATTTAGACGTATTGTTGTATATTTGACAAAAGTAGATATTTTCCGATTAAATTTTATTAGATTACAAATTCTTACACGTCATGTTTGATACCGTTCTATTCGCAGACCAACTTGTAATTCTTTTGTTACCACCAGGTGGCGACATTACACAACATTTATATATATGCAAAAAAACATGCCGCATATATATATATATATGTAAAAAATTTAAAATAATAATTACAGCTATTTGAAATAGCTTTTTTTTTTTTTTTTTTTTACAAATAAAATATAGGATAAACGGGATACTTTTTGTTGTTGGTGAAAATAAACAACTGGACACTGAAGTATTTGATCCAGTCTATTAGTATGCATTACAGGACGCTTCATGAGAAGAAGGATTAGCATGCTAAACACTTTCACAAGCTCTGAAAGCAGCAATATATGACTGAAACTGTCCCTTGACTTGGTGTCTAGCTTTTTAAAGTTTTCTTCACATGAAAAAAAAATATATTAAAACATCTTAAATTACATTTTTCTGGATTTAAAACCAGTCAGTTACCTCTGCTGTATTGTTGGCTGCCATTTTGTTTCATCTAACATATTTTAGTCTAAATGAAATGATGTTGTGTGTGCCTAACATGTTCCAAACATTTTTCAAGATTAAGTGTATTAGATTTTGCTGATTAGATGCTCACCTCACTGGAGGTTTGCCCGTTGGCCACTTTAATAGGAACACCTGTACAGAACACCTATACGGAATGAGCGGGAAAAGTGACCCAAGTGACTTTGACCATGGCATGGTTGCTGATGCCATGCGTGCTGGTTTGGGTATTTCAGAAATTGCTGATGTCCTGGTGTTGTCATACACAACAACCTCATACAAAATGGTTTGAAAAGCAAAAAACATCCAGTGAACAGTAGGTCTGCAGGCAGGAACACTTCACTGATGGAAAAAAAAGAAAAGAACTGGTTCAGAAAGTGACCAGAAAGATAGGGTAACTCACTCATTACAACCGCCGTGAGCAGAAAGACAATAATGTTTTCTTAGATGACACTTTCTTTCTCTTTCTGCACGTAACACCAGACAGCCTCCATGGCACCCATGTCTCTATATAAAATGCTTGAAATGAAATGACTTTATATTTTGCTTTCTTGAGCAAAAAGTTTTTGTTTTTTTTGTTAGTGTTTGTTAAAAATCAGTGATTTTATCAGTAATAGGTAATATCAGTAGCTCTGTGCTGCAATATCTTGTCTCTAACCTCATTATCACTCTCATCAATCACTGTAGGCTTGGGTGTAATAATAAGTGCCACTACACTAAAGACTTTCCCATTGCAAACCCACACATTCTGGTGCTGGAACGACGGACCGACTACAATCTGTCCATTGTCAGATGGAAATAGTTTTCCTTCCCTGTTAGTAGTTCCCATGGCAAACTCCAAGCAGCTCTAGGCTTTCCCAGACCTCCACTGACTCTTTTCTTTTCAGAAAGAATAAAGGGGGCTCGTTCCTTTCATGCCACTTGGCGAGAGCATCATCTGACAGTGATGTCACGTTCAGGCTCAAAGCTTATTGGCTGCAAGAGAACGGACTACTCTCAGTCCATGAAGAGGAGGCAAAATCGGCTTAAAGTTAGAGCAGCGGGATGCAAAGAGAGAGAGAGAAAAAAAAGATCAAGGAAAGCAATTCTGATAGCTGCCACAGAAGACATGAGAGTCTTTTGCTAATAACTGACTGGTTGTATTGGCACAAATTTTGCAAACATCTCGATTCCAAGTAATGTCTCAAACAGAAAAATTTTGTTTAAAGATTTCATTCCAATTTTATTCCAATAAGTAGGAGACCATTGTAAAGCTGCATTAATATTACGTTGATTCTGAGGTAAAAATCATTCATTTTATGATAACATGTAAATAACGTGAGGGGATTCTTGCCAATCGAACAAAATAACATACGAAAAAAGTGCAATATGTGTGACAGCCTCACAAGCATGTCCTACACATCTACTACAATCACGGGACTTTCAGTAAGAACCTACTCATTTTGAGTATTTTTGCTGTTGTGTGGTTTCTGATTTGCTGTTTGCATGTTTGTGTCTTGAAGCATTCTTCCTCTACACATACTTTGGTGAATGAATTTTCACAAAAGAGAGGATAAAGCACTTCCTACTGAGCGTTTGCATGCCGAGAAACAAAATCGCAGTATTTGGGGCCAAGCTGACATTCATTCATCCCACATCAGTCCACTAGCAAGCAATCCAAATAATAACGATGACATGAGCGCTCACATTTGGCATCGCTTCAAAAGCAGGCCACTGTGTTACAACCAATCATGTTCTCGCTAATCCTACTGACAAGTTCATATTAAGGTTAACAGATGGACCATTTAAAATGTGTTATTATGGGCAGTGAGCCACTGTGTTTGACGGTCAGAATGCTGAAAAACTACAGCCGATTAGCTTCCAGTCCAATTGCTGTGCCTTTGTGACTGAATTAGCAGCCTGCTGTGAGATAACAACACGCTAGTAACATTCCATAGTGCATTGAGTAACTGGGGTTGGGAAACAGTATTACACATGATAATGAGCTGATATTTGACATTTATATGTTAATAGAAGGCACTACACATAGAAATGACAATTTTAGATATAAAAAGTCTGTTATTTGTAGGGGAAAAAAATGAAAACCTCATGAGGAAAATGTTTGTTGTACTGTATTATTTTATAGCTTTGTAAAGCTTTAAGCTCCACCCACTTGAAACAGTTATGCTATGTGTTATATATGCTGTATATCCTCTTCATGTATATAGGTTATAGGTCATTATGAACCTTACAGACAATGGAATGGACAAACATTGCAAACTTTTTCTGAAAATCTGCGTTTTGCTCAAATTTCTCAAAACGTTGACTACCGGCATTTTTTGTAACAGCCCTAGGTATAAACCATCCAAAGCTTTTTAGTTTTATACCACATGCAAACCCATATTATTCGCATGCCTCGTTTGCATGAATGATGTGCAAATTAGAAAAAGTCAATAGAATTTCAGCTGGAAGAAATTGATTGTGATTGAATTGATTGGAAAAAAAAAAAAAGTCCCTGTTCATGCTTTAAATATCCACTTTTCATATTTCGATTTTTATTGGCCAGGTCTGAACCAGATCAATGGAACGACACTCCTACGTAATGACAGTGAGATTATGTGATTACCTCCAAGCCCAAGATGAGTCTCCTCATGCCAAGCAAAGGTTACCACAGGTCGTTCCCCTTGAACCGAGTGCACACCATAAGCACAAACCCAGTTTATATTCACAGATGTCAAGTGAAGACGCATTAAACAGAGGCCAGCTTGTCCTCTCCCAGACTGCCCTTTTCAGCACACTCAATAGTTGATAAAGTTGGCTAACACTAAATGGTCATGGAGGGTTTATTTTTTCTTTTCAATTAGTTGCCAATGTGCAAAACAAAAGCCAAAGTCCAGAATTTAGGCTGTTTTCAAAGCATGACTGAAGCACTGGAAAAGAAATGCAAATTTAACTGCCCAAAGAAAAGAAAAAAGAAGAGAAAAAATCACCCAAAGAGAGTAAGGCATACCAAACTGCAAATAGAGTCAGAGAAAAAAGTTTTCTTTGGCACACAGCTTTTAAAAATAATAATGATACACTCACCAACCACTTTAATAGGAACCCCCTGCACCTTTGTGCAATTAGTCAATCATGTGGCATCGGCACAGTGCATAAATCCAGGCAAATACACATCAGTATTTACATCAAACATCCAAATATGGGAAATGCGACCTCTGTGAATTTGACCGAGGCATGGTTCCAAATGGACTGGACAAAATTTTCGGAAGTTGCTGGGATTTCATACAAAATAGTCTGTAGAGTTTTACAGAAAAAGGTGCAGACAACTAACAAAACAAACAAAAAAAAAAAACATATAGACAGAGACAGATTAAAATCTCTTGTTGATGAGGGAGGTCAGAGAACAGTCAAAGAATGGTCAGGACTCAGAGCATCACTCTTTACAGCCATGGTGAGCAGAAAAGCATTCAGAATGCACAAAATGACATAATTTGAGAGGGAGGGGATACAACAGGAGACGACCACATCAAAAAAAGGCCCACTAACTAACTAGAAATTTAAAAAAATACTCAGTAATTGTTCATTATTCATCAGTTTTATAATTATCTGCATTATTTCTTTTACAAGTACCCAGCCATGTCACTCACAAATTTCTGATGGAATTTTAATGAGTTCTTTGGGTTGATAAAGAATAAGGACATAATAATAATAAGATTGAACATAACATAACATTACACACCAAAGGGCTTGCAACACGTTAGAAATGCACCGTCATAAGACCTTGTGGTTTTAAAACCAGTCCAAAATCTCTTTCTGCCCTACGTGTAATCATTATTACTTGAGTAAATGCACTATATGCAATTTACTTACATAATTAGACGTTATTGCATGGCGTTATTAATAGCGTTCTTTATCTCTGCTGAGGCTGTATCTCTATTGATCAAGATTGCTTTGGTTTAGCGTTAATAAATAACTAATTACAACATTCATAACTGTTCGAAATAATGCATAGGTTACCATGGTTACCATATCTCAAGATTTATTTATTTATTTTTTTGCATCTGCAGGAAAATTGCAGAAATTTTCTGAAGAATACTTCAAATGTATTTTATTTTATTTTTTATAAAATTAAATTAAATTAAATTAAATTAAGTAACATAAAATAAAATGAATTGTTTGATTTATTATGTTGATTTAGTGCCATAAAAAATAAACTAAAACTGTCTCAATCCTCAGTAACTCACTATTCTTTTATGTGCATATAAAAGATAATAAATCTACGTACAGATTGAAATATATATAATATATAATGATTTCCATTAGGTTGATGGTTACCGGATTATCTACCTATATACAATCTTCAAACAAGGGCATCTTCACCCAAATTCTGACCAGATAAAAACGACTTTATCCGTAACAAATGAGAACAATAAAGCTCAATTCATACCAAAAGCTTAGTTCTACACGGGAGTCTGATTTAAGTAGAGTTCAAATCCACACCAGCTGTCAGATGCTCCATAAAAAGTGACTTGTAAACTACTTACTGCATAGAAATAAGCCCTTTTTTTCACGTCCTCGTTCAGTCGGCTTTCTATTCATGCTTGGAAACGTAAAGAGCATCACAAGACCCATGAGATAAGTAGTGCTTTACAACTGCTGGAATAAAGAAATATTACAACTTGCTTTTTCTTCTTCCTGTGATCATCGTCAACAATTTTCTTGAACAATTTGAATATTATTAAACCAGAAAATGTGATAAACTACAATGCATGACTGGAAAAGAACATTTCACCTACAGTTCACCTGTTAACAGAAAAATAATATTATTTACAGTATTTTCCATGTCTCATGACGTGTAATAATAATAGCTGTGGTTACAGTGGACTGGAAGAGGGAGTAGATTTTTCTTTCTTTTATATTTTAGGTGATTTATGTGAAACCTACAGATTATTGTGAAGGATACTGGTCTTTATCTGTGTTTAAAATGTCATATTGCTTTACTCTAGATACACAGTTGTAAATGTTGCACAGAGATGGCACCCCAACCATGACATCCCCTATCTTATTTTTTTTTAACTTATATCATAGTCTCTGAGAGATTTAACCAGACATCAAGCGATACTGGATCAGTGAGCGTCTAATAACGTGTGTGTGTGTGTGAGGACATAATGTTCAGCTTCATTCTGTGTTTCTTTCTCTTCTAAAACAGCAAAATCCTGGCAACAACCTTGACAATTATAGACATAATTTAATTATGTCTATAATTGTCAAGGTTGTTGCCAGGATTCTAACTGCTTTAGACTCTCCATCTCTCCTGTATCTCCGTGTTAATAAGTAACTACATTGAAGAGATGGGAGTAATTATGTTGATTCTTATCTATTTAACGATCTGATGGAGCTTCATACCGTCGGTGTGACTTGTGTCAGTGACTTTAAAATGGCTCAGTGGGTAGAAGTAGGACGCAGAAACGCAGGATATTTTCAGGTTTTTTTATTTGAGTCAGCTTTACACAAACGTTCAGTGATCAGATCTCCATTACTCACTTTTATTTTCATATAAAAAGCAGTTCAATAAAAAAACAAAACAAAAAAAAAAACATGTCCCATGACTTGGAACAGTCTAGGTTGTGTAAAAAAAAAAAAATTTAAAAAAAATGAATGCTGCTCGGACATTGTCAAGTTGCCAGGAGTAGACTGAAGCATCCTTGAGTTGGATCTTTACGCCTTCTCATAGGTGCGAACGGCTTCGATACCTTCGAAGGTCAAAGTCTGCGAAGGACAAACCAAAGGTAAGTGATGATGTTATTAGTTGTGTGTAATACATCTACTCACAAGTAAGAACTATGACATTAAATTTACTAGTTCATGGACTAAGAAAGGACCGTGTCTATGTAACGTACATGTACATACAGTAGGTGTAAAGGATTCGGTTTATTCAGCCTTAGTAACCGCCTGGTCAGGGTTGGTTATTATTTAAATCAGGTGACAAATCTGTTTACATCTTGGGATCCGACTTCACACATCGGTCTCACAATGCTGACATTTTCACCTCCTGGGATTCCTTCCAACTATTTTTGGGTATTTCCATGGTACTTAGGCCACGCCCACTTTGGGTTTCTATCTGAACACGAATACAGCACATACTCTACCATCCGAATATACCTTTTGTAGTATAGTAACTTTCTGTTACAAAGATTTTTGTTTTCTTACTTTTTACATTAAACAGCTTGAACACTGGAGACTCTCACTAATTATCCATCCCAACAGCTATCTCTGTAACACTGCAAATTGTTTTAATATTATGGTACTCAAGTGTGTCTGGTTGTCTGTCTATATGTGTGGCCCTGTGATGGACTGGTGACCTGTCCAGGGTGTACCCCTGCCTTTCACCCAATGTGCGCTGGGATAGGCTCCAGCAGACCCCCATGACCCTAATTAGGATTAGTGAGTATAGACAATGGATGGATGGATGACTGGTACTCAAGACTCGTGTTCATGTTTATTGAAATGTTGCAAGAGAGCATACTAAGTCAGGCGTATTTAACTGAGCTGGTGGATATCAATGTACATTATTAACTGTAATGTATAAGATATAAAGTGAAAAATGATCTATTTTTCTGATATCAACGAAGAGAAGTTTTGTTTTTGTTTTTACCATGATCATTTTGCCGTCCTTGATTTCTCGGACGAACTTGGTTTCTTTTCCGTCCCACTTCTGCACATGAACAAGTTTGTCTCCGTCCAAGCTAACTGTGGACTGTAAGAACAGATGAATGTACACAATGTGATTTACTGCTTATTTATTTTGTGACCCATTTTCTTAAACATTGTTATTCTATGCACATAAGAAAACATTGTGATTTCGTCTAGGATTTTGTGTTTCAGACTATAATTGGATTCTTGAGTATGATGCATAAATATTTATCACCAAGATTAAAATGAATGAAGGAATGAAACATCTAAGGGTCTAACCTTCACATTCCTGTCATCTGCAGTGGTTTCGTCAAACTCTTCTCCCAGTTTGAAGGAGATCTCAGTGTTCTTGAAAGTGCTCAGCGTTTTAACGGTGACCTCGTCTCCTTCGTGGCTGATGACGATTGTGGGTTTGGTGACATTTCCTACTTGCCTTGTTGCAAAGCCAACACCTGGAAAATGTTTAGAAATGAACACAAGACTGATCGATCACAGCGGTTTGAGCTGAACCTAAAGCTGCACTGTGTATATTATTAATAAATAGTAATAAATGTACAATTTTTGTTGTTCATCAGTCCTGGTCTTGGTTATCATTTATCAAGTTAAAAACGTCAAAAAAGATTATTTTGTTTTTATTATCTTTTAAAATAATAATAATAATAATAATAATGACTTACCCAGTGCTTTCATGTACTCATCAAAGTTCTGGCTGTCTATCAGTTTCCAGGTCGCACAGAAAGCATCAACCATGTTGAAAGTTCAAGTGTGAGTCCACCGGCACACAAAAAAATGGCTCAGAGACAGGAGACTGACTACAAACTGTAAAAGTCCAGTGTAATTAATACTACACAGAAGGCGGAGCTACAGCCCTCTGCTTCTGATTGGATGGGTTCAGGAATTCCCCGAGTAGTGATTGGCTCAGATAAATGGCGAGAACCAGCACTGATAATAATCCAATAAGTGTGTCACAATGGCGTGTTTAACCCATTTAAGCTTAAGTGCATATTAATTATTTGTTGCAGGCATGCTTGGGCAAAATATATAAATAAATAAAGTAAAAGTAAAATTGATTGTTTGACTTGCATGTTGATTTATTTCCATAAAAAAAAACAAAAAAACAGCCTCAATCCTAAATAACTCTTCTTAACTGTTATTAAGAATGTAGAAATAACTGTTCTTGTATGTGCATGTAAAAGACGATAAACATTATAATGATGAGTTCAGTAGGATGTTGTGTTAAATTGTGAAAAATAATCATAATTATATATGTCTAGTGCATTACATTGGATGTAAAAAAAAACATGTATATGTGAATATATATATATATATTGTACATATTTTAAACATACATATTTTATACACAGACATTCATATATATATATATATATATATATATATATATATATATATATATTCATATATACATGTTTTTTTACATCCAATGTAATGCACTAGATATATATAATTATGATTATTTATTAATTATATTAATTATGATTATTTTTCACAATTTAACACAACATCCTACTGAACTCATCACCCACATTATACACACAGAACAAGAAATATGTTTCATTTGAATAACTTTAAATCTTTTTGAAGTTAAGCCTTCACCAACTAAATTCCTTCATGTATCAAGCTTCAAATCAACCCAAATTACCAGTCTGTCCACGCTTCGGTCTCTGAAATCCAATCCAAATGAATCTACACAGGTGAATGTCGCCCCCTGCCGGTAAAAGGAGTCTTTACAAAATGCGCAGCATTGAAATATCAGTCGATACAGTGTTTAAATACTTTATATTAGACACAAAAACAAAAAGTGTAAAATAATAATCATCGATTCTTGTATCAGCCTTATAAGTGTGATATAATGGGTTTATGTGGTTTTGTATCACATTTAGTGGCATCACCTAATGTCGATTCATTTCCTGGAGAATTAAAATTGTAGCCTTTTGTGTTGCATCAGATCAAATACTATCATGACAGATACGGTGGTATCATCTCATATCGCTATTAATCTCTGTCTCAAGAATCTCTGACATCGAAGTGCTCATGTGTCCTCTGAATTCCACACGAGTTCCTTTATCTCACACAAAACACATATAACTCAACCATGGAGGATTTTAAAATTGAGAATGTCTCAGAAGGACCCAAATAACGTTGGGGAAGTGGAATTATGGAGAAACATAATGAACCACAAATGGTGCAAATAAGCTACTCCTAGATGTCCAGATGTCTAGATATCTGAAATCTATATATTTTTTTCAATATTTTGGTCATTTGTGGTGCAGACTGTTGTCTTTTTAAACATGTCTATAGTTAAACTTAACAAAACAGAATTTATTTTGTCTTCACAAAAACAAAAAAAGTCTAAATTTCCCTTCAGTGTAACACATTGTCTGACTATTATATTTACAGCATATTTGAAATGTAAATATTTGCTTCACACAAGGTTTCTGGAGGAAATTGAAAATGGCACTCTATTGCGCTATGTATTTATTTACAAAAATCATGAGGATTTAAGAAAAATAAAGTTAACCATAAAATATTTTTTCGCTTCTTCTTCTTATTATTATTATTATTCATTTTACAATATAAAAATCTGCTTATTTTTTATTTTTATTTTTTACTCTTTGTCCAAATTACCCGACCGACTGGTACACATCCTCTAAAATCCACTAGATGTCAGTCTTATCTCAGAAAAAGTACCCAGGACACCCTGCTTGATATCATCTCAGGAATGAAAAAAAATAAAAATAAAAAATGTGTCGACGAAAAGATCACTCAGAGAGCTGGCAAACTCATTTCACAGCCCCAGATGAGAATCTTTTTTTAAGATGAGATTTAGTTAGAGATCGGGTTGGAGACAGGTTTTTTCTCATATATGGTGAGGAATTTAGTGCAGTTAGAAAAAGTGTTAAGGAGGAACATGCTGAACTTACACGGTGTCACTGAGGATAAGACACATCACCATTTATATACACACACACAAACACGCACACACACACACACACACACACTACGGTGTGAACAAGTGAAGTACAATTTCTCTCTGATGGAGGGAAAAATGGAGGGGGAGAAGTAAAGGAATAGGGATATGACAATATGACTTCAGGGTATGTTTAATATATGTGTCATAACCTCTCTCTCTCTCTCTCTCTCTCTCTCTCCACTATCTGTATATTATCCTGCTTTTCCCCATCTTCTCTCTCTCTCTCTATGTGTATATATATATATCTGTGTATTATCTCTGTGTATGCTTTTCCCCCAGTTTCCCTCTCTCTCACTTTTCTCACTCTCTTTCTTGATTTCTTTTTTTTTTTATGTAAAGCCCTTTAAATGCAGGTCAATTTAAATGTCATGTAATAAAATAAGGATTTCTGAAGTATCTAACATATCTATATTCTTGTAGCAGAGCAGCTGAGATGCGCTAGGCGTCTGACTTTCATTTAATTTCTCCAGACTGATATCATTCTGGCCTTCTAAAGTATAGCAGAAATAAATAAGCTATTAATAAATAAATAAATTATCATGATATATATCTAATAAAACACTTTAGGTTGTGACGTTAGACAACAATAATCAAAAATGTTTTTCTGTAATAGCATATCTCTGGAGTGCTACTTTCTATTTAAAATAAAAAAATTAAGGAAGTATATAAACTCGGGATGGATTTTACCGGTTAGATTGACTAGCCTGCTAGCTCCAGGACAAACAAAACAAACAAAAAAAAGCTAAGAAATACATCATGCAAAACTGTACATTTTCTTTAAAGGTGCTTAAGTTATGATTGATCAAGCGTAGAGGTAAGCAGCTGAAGTAAAACATTTTTTTTTTGTCCTTGAACCCACCACTTATTCCAGTTAGATAGCTGGATGTGTTAGCATTTTAGCTTGACCTGAATAATGTTATAATACAATAAACGTGAAATTTGGCTCATGGTGATCCTAATCAAAGATTTCCTTTGCGTTTACCGTGCTGTTAAGTGTCACCTTAAGTTTTTATCTGACTGTCACTACTGGTGTTAGCTAGGTAGCATCTTTAGCTAGCGTCACCTGCATTCTTCTACAGGAGAAAGTTCATTTAAAGTATCACCACAGGCAGCTACAAGATTTCTTGTCAAGTTTCTTGGAGGTTTTTTCACATAGTAAAATTGTCTAGCTGTTTTGGGCTCTGTCCAGGTTATTTATACTAGTTCCAAAAAAAAGGCTGTTGCAGCTTTAAAAAGTGCACCAAGGAAATAAAAAGTCTAGGGTAAGACTAAGTTCACTTTAACCACGCTATAATCCACATCTCTGACATCTTCCATGCCTTGAACCGAGTCATGTGATTTTACTAAATGCCGGAACGAGTTGTCCCGAGCTGAACCTCAGAACCAACAGCCACAAGGCAGTAGAGTGCGTCCTGCTTTTGTTAGTGTTGACAGAAAAAAAATGTCTGCGAATCATGTTACAATACAAGCTGCAAGAATTTAATGTGTCAGAATGACATTTTAGCCCGTCATTGTTTATTTTCCTTCACATATATACGTACAGTAAGAATTCATTCACTACTACGCGGTAGTTATTTATAGACACATCAATGTGGTGATTAATGTAACCAAGATTACATATGAGCCATTTGGCTATGTTTGACACAGTCCAATCCCCCTTATTTAAGCGCTTGTTCACTGCTAAGTGTAAGCATGCTCAGGCAGAAGCAGACTGTGCTGTTTCCAATTAGGCTTCTAGTCAGAATGGCATGTCCGGCTGGCTGTGATTTACACGCTGCCAAAAAGAAAGAGACAAAGAGACTGGCTACGATTAAAACGGCGATGTTACAGTTTGGAAATGATGGTTTCCATTGAAAAATACTGCTTTTGTGACTTGAATCTCTGCTCACGCACATAACCAAAGACTCCCTGTCTATTTCAAGTACTTTAGTGACAGCCGGTTGTATTCGATGCGATGACTGACATCTAATATCGACCAATCATTCAACGGTGAAAATATAACGATAGAGCAATGCCTCACAATGTCTAATCCCCGGCATAATAAAATGAACTGTAACACTCACTCACGCACACGTGAAAGCAAACAGCCATCTGCATTCACGATTTCTAATTTGTTTCGAATGTTCCAAGCCTGTTATGTCTTTCTGGGTTAGTGCCGTGTTTCTTCTGAACACCAAACATGGTAAACAGAGAAGTTTTAGCCCTTTCTGCATATGCTACTCAGGAATCAGAGAGAATTAAGACCAGCTTTAAGAGAGAAAGTAGAGGAAATCAAAACTTGATGCTGGCGCTCTCTCTTTTCAGTCAAAGTTCTTTTGTATGATGGCTGGAAGCATCTGCATCTGATCCATAACATCTCAACCCTTGCCATCCTCCTCCTTGATAGCTGAGAACTTTGCCAAATTGTTTGTTAAGAACATCAACAAAAATCTTTCCTACATCACAGAACCGCTCTACCCGCTTTGATCTCCACAACACTTTTCTCCTGTAGATTCTCTTGTCCAACAATCCAACCACCTGTCCACTGGATTTCATTCCTACCATAATCCCAGATCCATCTGCTAAGACCTCCTCCCTTACATCATTGACATCCTAAGGACTCCATAACCTCTGGTCATCAAGACAGCAAGTCCTGAAGTAGGCCACACTGGATACCCTAGTTCTTTCTAAAAATGATCAACCATAAACTATTCTATTAATTGTATCCATCTTACCCAAAATGACCATTAAAATTCTAACCTGTCTTGACCAGAAACTAGTCCTGTTGGATGTTACTAAGTTTCATTTCATTAGATCAGCTATCACCCCTCACAAGAATCTTGTGTCCATTCTCAGGAATATTGGGGTAAGTCTAGGTAAGGTGTGCTGACATGTTGGATCTTACTGTACCTGGATGATTGGCCATACCAGTTGGCATAGAAGGGATCTGCTCCATGCAGACACTCTGCTGTTCCCTCACAAGGCTATACCTACTCTATAAGTGGGGTCATATCCTGTAATAGATTTCCATACCACCGCTATGCTGATGACACTCAGTTCATTACCTCTTTTTCCCCTGATATCTGTCTGTCTCATCATAAATGGCTGCATCTGTCACTGCAAGCAATTTTGGGACCCTGGACAGCCAACTATCCTTTTCTCCTCACATTACTATCCTGATTCAGTAATACTCAGTTTCGCAATATGAGAAAGATCTGTCCATTTCTATCCACACTTGAGGCTGAAGGTCTGCCCCTGTATGGTGAAATGGACAATGTACATCTCCCCTACTGCTGTAAACAAATGGTGTAGGATCCCTCATTATGCACTCACCTTATATCGCATAGCTGACTACTTTGCTCAACCCAAGAACTAGGTGAGGGAGTATTAAGGGTATCCTACCCATTCAACTGATCAAGAATGCAGCTGTAAGACTTTTACTCAAGACTTCCCTAAGTTCTCCAACCTCACACCATTGCTACAACATGACTTGACTGGACCCA
Organism: Hemibagrus wyckioides; assembly: GCF_019097595.1. Taxonomy (NCBI): domain Eukaryota; kingdom Metazoa; phylum Chordata; class Actinopteri; order Siluriformes; family Bagridae; genus Hemibagrus; species Hemibagrus wyckioides. The sequence continues at coordinate 3,296,884 of NC_080718.1, read as the reverse complement.
TTAACCCTCGAGGTTCAATGTGTTTTCTCCTTCACAATCTGAACCAATCAAACATGACTATGGGAAATCTATATAAATATATGGGCTAGAAAGAAATCAGCCTTAGCTTTGCTTCTTCATGGCAACTTGTATGCTTTTCGTTCAACTATTGAGTTGACCTCAGATTCACAAGAATCTTTAAGACATTAAAGTCCTTAACCTTGCTAGTCCTCTAAGAATCACCAATAAACGTCTTAAGGTGGCCCTTAAGTCACCTTTTTGAACTTCTAGAATCCTTGGCCAAATTTTTTGCTAGTCGTTCAATACAGTATGACACAAATTTTTGCCCCCGTTCTACAAATGCACACGTACCTCAGTGTCTTTGTGTTAATCTGATTTCTGAGATGAGGAAAAAACAGCTTCCAAACTTTAGTTAGCTCCATCAATCCATATTACTAGTAGTTAATCTGAATGGATATACTGCTTTTTTTTTTAGTCTAAAGAGTTCTTTAAGATCATAAGGGATCACAAACCCTAGATTTACTGCTGCTAGTCATCAAAGTCAATTGTGAGTGATTCTATAAAACTTAAATTAAATACTTCTGGGCAGATTATCAAAGAAATATCCATCTATCAGTTTGGGCAATCTGCACAGATCCCATTTGATCTCGTACTTTAAGTCCTAAATGTTGCATTCATGAAGAAATGAGGAAAGTCAAGAAATCTCTCTGAACTCCGTGTCCAAATGCAGCATTCCATCACAACACAAATCTTTCCTTAGCAATTTTGTTTGTTTTTTTCTCCCTCAAGCCAGTTTTAGTGCAGCTCAGATTTCTTCTTCAAGGTAATTCATCTCAAAGGAAATTAAAAGAGCAAAGGTCCCACACTTATTTAATAAGAAGAAACTCGAAAGGAATTGTCTTTCTTAAAAGGCATATTGTCTTATTTAAAAAAAAAAAAAAATCCTAGCCATCACAAAAAGAATTTTTAACATTATTGAATTCTTAAATCTGATTAATCAGATTGAATCGACTGAGCTCCAGGTAAAAGACAAATCAATTTTACAGTCATTCTTTATCTTTTCTATGGTAACAACTTACAGGTAAAAGCTGAAACTTTAACTGATCTGTCACAGGAAAGGCTTCAGGACAGAAAGGTTTGTGATTGCTGCTTCTTTGTCTTATTAACATAAAGGGAAATGGTGCACTTCAGTCAGCTTCACAGGTAGTGAATCAGTATATCGTGTATACGACAAAGGCTCAATTTCTATGACTCATGACATCCCAACTGGCATTAAACACTCATTAGACTCGAACAAACCACATATAGATGTTAAAAGTCGCTAACATAAGTAATGATCTGAGAGCTAACAGCAATAGCAAGCTACTGATTTTTTTAATGTTGCTACTTACTACATTTATGTTGTTCGGAGAACATTACTACTGGGACATCCTTCAAGCAGCATTGTAGCCTAGCAGATTCTTTAAACTCATTAAACACTTCAAACAAACTGATTACAGAACGTCAAATAACGTTAAAGATCGTTTAGCAATCGCTAACAACAACAAGAACAAGCTACTTACCTTTGTACACTGCCACTTTATTCAAGTTGGCCGGCTTCAGTAATGGAACATAGTTTGCACTGATGCTACCTGGTTTTTGTGGGGCATTGTGGGCATTTTTTTAGGGAGCGATTTTGCAACTGAGACAGAAGTCCAAATGGCCAACTCTCTGGATAATCGTCCTGAGTATGGAACTAGGGAGCTGATTGAGATGCACCCAAAGATATAAGAAAGACTGGTGAGGGAGTGAAATGTTTACTAGTGCTAGAGTAACTTTTATATCACAGACAAAATTAGATGACGATCATCTTTTAATAAAAAACACAACTGTCAGTGTCGCCAAGGGCTTTCGTAGGAAAATACTTTGAGTGGTATCAGTAATTCCGCTTTATCACAACACACTGTTGGTGATTATTTTCCTACATAGCACCACATCTCAAGTGATTTGGTTTTCTTACCCAAGACAAAGCTTATTAAGTAATTTAAACTATTTCAGCTAAGTTTGCACCATTGACCACCATAACTTTTTCAGATATATCATAGTCCACATATTTTAAAGAGAGGATTTTTTTTTTTTACAAAGTGTTTGGCTGTTTAGTTTTTAGCTTTTGAATCAGGTTCCTTTGTCACATACTTAATGCAATTTGTTGACAGATTTTTCTAGAACGTTTTATGTACTGCTGAATGAATTCTAAACACATAGTTCAAATGCCTATTTTTCCCCTTGGAACAAACCCCATGTGGTTGACAGAGCTTTGTTCCCACACATGTTTCCATTTAGCTGCACGGATAAATAGGAAACTCTGAGTATTGGGAAAACTTTTTTGACCTTTTCATTTCAGATTTCTATTTTGGATTCACAAGAGAGCCTTTTGAAACGTTCACACTAGAGAAGAGACATTACTGAACCACGGAAACAGTCTTATGACACTCACATTACACGCCACTGGCGCTGAACTGTGAATGAAAAGGAGCGAACGGAGTCGGGTGGACATTTTTACTTTTACTCACTGGTTTCGGGGAGGAAATTCTGGCTGCGTTCCCTCAGTGGAAAAACATTAAAAAACCTTATAGCTTTATGAAAGATTCTTTGTGTTGAAAAAGTCCAATTTCAGACCTAACATGAAGTACAGATTATACACACAGTTCACATGTGAGTCATATAAACTAGACTGTGTTGTAATACAGCCATCTTTAAAACATGTTTCTCAACATTCTTTAAACACGCAAATAGTTTTCGTATAAATTTTCGATTTTTTTTTTTTTGCTTTACAATGTCTTCGCCTTATCGGCAAAATGATAAACTATTTTTTAACTACTAAGAAACTTTAAACTTGAACTGAAGCTTCGAAAAAGGATTTCAAATGCAGGTTTTTTTTAAAGTAATTTTTCATTATATAAAACTGTTTTTATTTCCTTCTTCCTTACTTCTTATTTATTGGATTATATTTACACTGCATTTAAAAAAGAAACAACATAAAACAGAAACACACATTAAGCAAAACTGGTTTCTGAACATGAAAGTAACCTGAATTGTACAACACTGTACAATCAAAAGGCACTTACTCAATAAAACCACTTCTATTGTGAAGATAATAATGCAATTTGGGCAGCACTAATTTAATTGAACCCCCCCCCCCCCACATGCATTAATAAACCTAATGCATGAATAAAACAAACTAATAAAAATGGTAGCGCTTTACATTAAGGTCCAATTGCAGAACATTATATTATTTACTGCTTTGTCAAATCTGATAAATGCATTTAAAAAAAATCATAAGTAGTGCTAAAATAATAAAGTTAACACACGCTTTAATTGACATTTGTTTTAAAGTCAACTAAAATATTATTCACTAAAAAATGTTGAATAATCTATTAGTGAATGTTGAAAAAGCTTCAAGCTCTGGTCTCCAGGTATTCAGTATTAAAATGTGCTTTTTGATAATTTAGTTGTATTTATTTTGGCATATTTGAATTCGTAACTCATGGTATATTCAAGTGAACTATTCAATAAATGTTCAATAAATTATTTATTGAACTATTCAATAAATGTTCAATAAATTAAAGTTTTATGGACCTTAACATAGAAATATTAACTAAAATTCTGAAAATGTCACTTATCTGTATGGCTACAAAGCATTTTCTCTTAACGGTACGTTAAAGCTCCTGCTAATTAATGATGAAGACAATTTTCGGCAGTTCCAGTGTTATTAAATTGATGTGAAGATTATAACTCAGGCTTGTTACGCAGAATTAAAGTGCGACCTTGCGGAGCATCATGCAGAAAAATCAGATTGTTTTGAAGAGCTGTGATTTGATTATACAGCAAAGGCTGAAATCTAATCAGCCTCTGTATCTTAACAGTGGAAGGATAAGGGTTGAGTAATGCATACTAATCATAAGATTTCATCAACAGGATGATTACAAGCTATTCCTATTACACAAATACACAAGGTAAGCATTTTGAATCCGTAATGCTCCTCTAGGTTCATGCCGAATTGCCTTCGCGTACTAAATATGGTAGAGAGATCAGCTGTAATACTTTCATTTAAACCCCAAATCACTTCCATTAATGGACGGGTTTTGTGTAATTTGGATTTGTTTTGATGTTCATAGTCTGTCGACATTTTGACTCGTTGAGATGTGAAAATATCAAAAGATTCTTAAATATCTAGGAAAGATCTCCCTTTCAGTCATCACTACTGCATGAATCTACAGTCTGGGCTAGAAAGAAATCAGCCCCAGGTTCACCTTTCACTTCTTAACTATTGGGTGCTGTTGCACTCAAGTGTTCCACAGAAACCCAGAATATTCCATTTTGTTTTTTTTGTTGTTTTTTTGTTAAGAGCAAATTCTAAAGTTTTACTAAATCACAGCTAACCCCAATAATACCAAAAAATTGAAAAGCCTCGGATTGATTTCTTTAGTTTATGGTCCATCATGACGTAGAAAAATCAAGCATTATAGCTCCTTCACAGACTCTAGAGATCACAGAGATGTTTGTGTAAAACAACTGATATGGCAAGAATTAAGAATAGACTAATAATGTGCATAATGAGAATGCAACGTAACATTAAGGTTAAATTGCTTACAAGAAAAAATAATAATAATACAGTACATTTGCATGGAATTGCCTTAATGTATTTCTTTTGTAGCTCACAGTATTTAGAGCACATCAATGAGAACATTTTTAAAGAGTGTTTTGATATTTATAGGATAATAATAAAAAAAAAAAGTCTAAACTCCTAGATGTCCAGGTCATCAGGACGTGCACGGCTGCTAGAGCGACTCTGGGGTCGAGGGTCGAGCTGTTTAAGAAGCATGAGGTCTTTTCCCAGAGGCATTTTCTGCGGATACACAAACGTCTGAGACGGGCAATAATCTCTCTGACCGAGCTGATTTTGCTCCGTGCTGTAGTTAGTCCAGTTCTGCTCGTTGGCCTGTTTGTCAAAATTGTCCGAGGAGTTGGATTTGTCAGCCGTGTCCAAATTGTAGCCCAGGTTTGACGCGGGAGCCGAGCAGTGGTACCCGTAGCTGGACAGGTCTTCTCCAGGACAGGGCCTCATAGCATTGTCCATGTCCAGCAACTTCTCTGCCTCTTTGAAGTGATCCTTCATCCTCTTGAAGATGGCGTAGAAAAACTCAAAGACATTAAGAGCCAGCGAGATCAGCGACACGACTAGCATGAACATGATGAACACGGTTTTCTCAGTCGGACGTGACAGGAAGCAGTCGACTTTATGCGGGCAAGGGAACCTCTCGCACGTGTAAACGGCCGATAAACGGAATCCGTAAAGGTACCACTGTATGAGCAAGAACGCCACCTCGAATACAGATTTCAACACCACGCTTACGATGTAGGTATAAAACAAAGGTCCTCGCATTTTGATCTTTCCAGGTTCCTCCAAACCGTACTTGAACTTCTTGGCTTGGATTTTGTGAAGGCGAGCGTGGACGTTGCTCCCTTCCCTCTCGGCTTTCCTCAGCCTCTCCTCCTTCTTCTTCAGCTTCTCGTCCTTGTGCATGAGGAAGAGCACATGGCCGAGGTAGAGGAGCGTCGGCACCGAGACGAAGATGATCTGCAGGACCCAGAAGCGCACGTGTGAGATGGGGAAGGATTTGTCGTAGCAGACGTTTTCGCAGCCCGGCTGCTGCGTGTTGCACTCGAACGCAGACTGCTCGTCGCCCCATGCTGACTCCACGGCCGTTCCCAAAACCAGGATCCGGAAGATGAAGAGGACGGAGAGCCAGAGCTTGCCTCCAGCCGTTGAGTACACCTGCACCTTATCCAGCAACTTCGCCAAGGTGCTCCAGTCACCCATGATTTAAACCAGGGTGCGAGGGTCTGGTCAAAATCAGCACCACGTCATCAATGTGCCAATTCTAACAGTGGTTTAAAAGAAAAAAACAGAAAAAAAAGATTCCTTTCTTCCTCTTTGTCCTGTCAAATAATAAAGTTCTCTTTTTAAAAAAAAAAAATCCATTCCACTATTTTATAAAAAAAACAAAAAAAACATCAGAATGACAAAGTAATCTAAAATTCCTTCAGTCCAGTGGATTAAAGAGAAGATATTTTCAGCCTCAACTAAACTTTTCCACATTCTTTATAAACCACTGCAACGTCTTTGACTCGTCTTGCTTTAAAGAAAAAGCTCGGAAAGGTTTGAAGTCTTACCTGAGAATTCTTTCCACGTCTGTGAAAGGAAAAAAAAAACGTCTTCAAATCATGATAAAAACAGAGCCCGAGGGATGAGAGTGAAGGAAAGTGTGTCAGACGAAGCTTTTTTGATGGACTGCAGGCCTAAATGTGGCACTTTCCAGCCATACGGAAGATTTGAGGCGCAATGGAAAAAGTTTGTGGTCATCTGACTGACACACACACACACACACACACACACACACACACTCCGTTAACCGAACGGGTAGCTGTACATGTGTTCAGACTGCCAGGGTTTTTAGGGATTTTTTTTTTTTGGGAGAACAGTCTGAGAGCTGAGAAAGGAGCACCATCTGGAGGATCGAGAGGAGACACAACAAAAAGACAAACACGAGAAGAGGAGAGGAAAAGAAAGAAGAATGGGGAAAGAGAGAGAGAAATCAATATATAAAGGAAATTTAATAATAGAATTTTAAAATAAAATGTGAAGACGAGACAGACGTAACATGGAATTTAGAATGACAAAAAAAAGCATGAAGAAAAGGAAATACAGAGCATAGAAAAGAAAAAAAGAAAAGTGAAAAAAGACAGATCAGAGAAAAGAAAGAAAAGAAAAGAAAAGAAGTGAAAAAAGACAGATCAGAGAAAAGAAAAGAAGTGAAAAAAGACAGATCAGAGTAAAGAAAAGAAAAGAAAAGTGAAAAAAGACAGATCAGAGAAAAGAAAAGAAGTGAAAAAAGACAGATCAGAGTAAAGAAAAGAAAAGAAAAGTGAAAAAAGACAGATCAGAGAAAAGAAAGAAAAGAAAAGAAGTGAAAAAAGACAGATCAGAGAAAAGAAAAGAAGTGAAAAAAGACAGATCAGAGTAAAGAAAAGAAAAGAAAAGTGAAAAAAGACAGATCAAAGAAAAGAAAAGTGAAAAAAGACAGATCAGAGAAAAGAAAAGAAGTGAAAAAAGACAGATCAGAGAAAAGAAAAGAAAAGAAAAGAAGTGAAAAAAGACAGATCAAAGAAAAGAAAAGAAAAGAAAAGTGAAAAAAGACAGATCAGAGAAAAGAAAAGAAGTGAAAAAAGACAGATCAGAGAAAAGAAAAGAAAAGTGAAAAAAGACAGATCAGAGAAAAGAAAAGAAGTGAAAAAAGACAAATCAGAGAAAAGAAAAGAAAAGTGAAAAAAGACAGATCAGAGAAAAGAAAAGTGAAAAAAGACAGATCAGAGAAAAGAAAAGAAAAGAAAAGTGAAAAAAGACAGATCAGAGAAAAGAAAAGAAGTGAAAAAAGACAGATCAGAGAAAAGAAAAGAAAAGAAAAGTGAAAAAAGACAGATCAGAGAAAAGAAAGAAAAGAAAAGAAAAGAAGTGAAAAAAGACAGATCAGAGAAAAGAATAGAAAAGTGAAAAAAGACAGATCAGAGAAAAGAAAAGAAGTGAAAAAAGACAGATCAGAGAAAAGAAAAGAAGTGAAAAAAGACAGATCAGAGAAAAGAAAAGAAAAGAAAAGTGAAAAAAGACAGATCAGAGAAAAGAAAGAAAAGAAAAGAAAAGAAAAGAAGTGAAAAAAGACAGATCAGAGAAAAGAATAGAAAAGTGAAAAAAGACAGATCAGAGAAAAGAAAAGAAAAGAAAAGTGAAAAAAGACAGATCAGAGAAAAGAAAAGAAAAGAAAAGTGAAAAAAGAGATCAGAGAAAAGAAAAGAAAAGAAAAGAAGTGAAAAAAGACAGATCAGAGAAAAGAAAAGAAAAGAAAAGAAAAAAGTGAAAAAAGACAGATCAGAGAAAAGAAAAGAAAAGAAAAGAAAAGAAAAGAAAAGAAAAGAAAAAAGTGAAAAAAGACAGATCAGAGAAAAGAAAGAAAAGAAAAGAAAAGAAGTGAAAAAAGACAGATCAGAGAAAAGAAAAGAAAAGAAAAGAAAAAAGTGAAAAAAGACAGATCAGAGAAAAGAAAGAAAAGAAAAGAAAAGAAGTGAAAAAAGACAGATCAGAGAAAAGAAAGAAAAGAAAAGAAAAGAAAAGAAAAGAAAAGAAAAGAAAAGAAAAGAAAAGAAAAGAAGTGAAAAAAGACAGATCAGAGAAAAGAAAGAAAAGAAAAGAAAAGAAAAGAAGTGAAAAAAGACAGATCAGAGAAAAGAAAAGAAAAGAAAAGAAAAGAAAAGAAAAGAAAAGAAAAGTGAAAAAAGACAGATCAGAGAAAAGAAAAAAGGGGGGGAATAAACAAAAAAAGTGTAATTTTGTTTTTTTGTTGTTTTTTTTTTTAAAAAGGATCATGAAGGAAAAAAAGGGGAAAACAAACAATAAAAGTTTATGATTTTTTAAAAAAAAGATAAAAATACATTAACACACTAAAGAAAATAAAGAATCACTATAAAAAGAAATTAACAAAATCATTAGAGTCATAAAGAATGAAATAATTCTATAATAATCAAGTGTATAAAAGTCTATTAAGAGAAAGTACTGGGCCATGAGAAATAAAAAAAAAAATAAAATAAAAAATAAAAATGATTTAAAATAAAGGCTTTAATATGACGGTTTAGGTGATGAAAGTAAAAATAAAGGACCAAAAATTAAAGGAAAAAATGAACAATTTCTAAATAAAATGTTTAGAAACAAAAGCAAAATAAATTTGTGAGAAATGTGTGATTGTTTAATGCTGATATTATTAATCCCGTGAGCATTAGTTTAATGTAGTTTAATACACTCAGAATCAATTACTGTTGCTTAGCAACCATTAAGCAACAGTAAATTAGAAAAAATGTCATTTTATTCGAAGCACTACACATTAAATCTGGATTTTGTTTGCGAAAGCAGGCTGAGGCACTTTCTCACACACGGTTAATGATCAACGCGGCACTTGTAAATCATTCAGCTGGACAGAGGCGCACCTTTCCACCAATTTATTCATGACTACATTCAAGATTTCCATGAAGGGCAAAACAAATATTTCATTTGAACAGAATCAGATTGCAGCACTGTTGAAACTAGTTACAGCAATTTGCAAATATTTACAACTCCAGTGTTTTCTTTACATCCACATTTAATCATTTTGCACACATCCACTTATTTTAGCTGTTGATGGTTAAGGAACATGTCCACTGATGGCTTTGTGTTGGATTTAAACTCAAATCTCATCAAATGATTCCCGAAAAATCAGACCATGTACATGTTCATCATCAGTCTGGAAGTAAAAAAAAAAAATAAAATAAAATCGAACCCCACAGTTGCCGCTGGTCTTTAGCGTCGGTCTCACTTCCGGGGAGTCATGGAAGACCTGAGGGGAAGTTCTGCCTCGACCCAACTGTTTGGATTTGCCATCATTTTCTTCCAGATCTCCACTTCCTCGTTCTCTGAATCCATCCAGTCAACTTTCTTCCCATAACTTTGACCTGAAGATGAAAAGAGAAGAGCAAAAAAAAACGTCTAACCTTAAACTGCATCGAGGTCATTTATGTACAAATATTTCAAGTGTCCACAAGGGGGAGCGCTTTCTCACTTTTTTCTTACTTGAGTTAAATATTATTTCCACAAATAAAATGAATGTTTGTTTCGTTGTTTCATTTGCTTTTTGTCCTGAAGAATTTCCCCTTCTTCTATAAATGTCAAACCTTTAAGCTAATGTATTAGAACTGATAAATTAAACTTAGGACCCGAACTACTGCTCATTAATCAACCAATCAGATTTGAGGAATCCTGAAGGCTGTGGTATAAATCAGTAATACTACATGAACGGAGAGACGGGAAAGAGTTCATGCGAGCGTGTTAACCTGTGCCGAGGCTGAGCCGCACTCCTCCGAGGAACTGATTGGAGAGTTTGTTGTTGTCCCACACGGTGAGCTCACAGCAGGCCTCACACACCTCGCCCGCTCTGAACCCGTCGTACACCATGGTGTGGTTATACACGGGGTCCTGCGTCTTCTTCACCACCCGGGTCTTCTGGCGACTCTTCTTACTCGTGTCGGGTAACATGTAGCTAAATAAAGCAGATTAGTTTAACAATCTGAACTACGTTGAAAAGTGTAAAAAAAAGTGTTAAAATTGTTCAGCAAAATATGAATGACATATTTTTGATTGGTGTGTGTGTGTGATTCCAAAATACATGGGGTTTTTTGTTGTTGTTTTTTAAGATGGACACATGATTGAATGAACAATTTATTTTTCAAAAAACCCTATTTTTTTTAAATTTATATATAAATTACATATAAATTAAACGTAAAAAAAAAAATAAATAAAAAATGCAAAAATATTCTCATAATAATAATAACATAAAACACACATTTTTATATCACATAAGTTGCTTTCAGTCACTGAAATCACTTTTTAAAAATAAAAAATAAATAAAAATCGGAAACAAGAATTTACAATTTGTGGGTTCAAATCTGGAGATTGCAAGATCTCCTTGATGATTCTACAGTCCCAGAGAGCAAAACTGATTGTGCTCTCAGAGTTGAATGCTAGGTTTCTCTCTCTCTCTCTCTCTCTCTCTCTCTCTCTCCTCCCATCACAGTGAAACTAACCAATCACCAGTGCCTATAAGCTTATGTATGTGGAAGAGGGCAGGCAGCACTTTCCTCCATGTGTTACAGCATGAGCAGCAGCTCAAAAAAGATGCCTAGCTTTATAAATTTCTCATCGGTCACATCGTACTGCAACATAATTTATCACAAGATTACATTTTAAGAGCACAGAGCAAACAGGCTAGCAGTCCTCTCCATTCCGACTCCTTTCAGCTGTATTGGATGACTTTATGCCACGGCTAACGTCAGTGTTTGCGTTTGCCCTTTAAACAAACGCCGTATTCAGTTTCCGCCTGCCACTTGCATGACAAATGATGCGTTGAAGCCGAACTCAAATCACGGCTGTTTAACGGAGACGGAAATGTTTCACTCACCACTTCACGAAGGAGTCGACTCCCTGGGCCTTCAGACGACGCAGATGTCTCGCCTCACGCAACCAGATGTGAATCTCTCCCATAGCCAGTTTAGAACCACCTACGCCATCACAAAAACACTGAGGAGCTTAGATGATTAAGCGTGAAATTAAATTCTGAACGAAATCATCCAACAACCAACAAGTCGTTAATCAAAAGTCATATCTAATGATATCAGTTTTTTACATTTACATAAAATATTTAAAATATATTAAAACAAATCAGTCAATTATGTATTTATAATTTATAATGAATAGATGAATACATGTAAAATAATTATTCTTACTATATTTTATTATCATTAAATTAAAAAAGAATAAATCTACCTCATTTTAATATAATAAACAAGAAAATATTTATCTAATAAGATAAAAAATAAATAAATAGAAAAGGAATAGAAAAAATTATAATATAAATATTTTTAATAATAATTAAAAATATTTTTTGCCGCAAAGTACAGGTGGTCATTCATTCAATTTCATTTATGTGTTTTAAAATATCCTTTAATGATATTAAATAGCTCAAGTCATATTTCAAACTTCTTATTGTTCAATTCAGTTCTTTTTATTTTGAACTACCTGTGGCTTCCGAAGGTACGTATTTCAGCGAGGCGCATAAAACACCTCGGTATTCCTGCGACTCCTGATTATCTACATTCTGTAATAAATAAAATAATATTAATTATAGAATATTGTTAACAGCAAAGCTTTTTTTAAGAAAAAGAATAAGATGAAAAGGCAGAAAGTATAGCAGAATACAAATGATTTCTGTCACAGTGTGATGTGTATGAAGAGTAAAAAGGTACAAAATTAATACTAAGAAGTCTTTTATACATGGTTTAAAACCTTGAGTCTGATACACATACCTTTGGTTGGAGGTTGTACCACGTGAGTGCTTCATGTTTCCAGTCCCAGTCCTTCAGATTGATCTCAACCTGACCCAAAAAGGCATTTCTGCCTCTGGAGTCATTGTGCCATACTGATAAATTCAGAGTTTTTCCATGTAACTCTTCACGTTTTACTTTATACTGTGTAGAGAATACGAATGGACAGAAAAAAAGAGGAAGAAAAATGAATAATGGTGCATTCATGCAACTTCATATAAGAAAGTAATGTATTTAATCAGAGAGAAAAGAAACGGAATGTGTCTTAAACTGCACATTATCTGGAAAACAAGGTGTGTTATGGAATGTGGGAATAAAGGAACACACTCTCAACGATTCGACATAGACAGGATTCACTGTGCGTTTCTTGATGGAAGTTTTCCTCTTGCTCCTCTTGTCTGGATAGAGGTACGTCTTCACGTATCTGACACAGATTTCCAGCAAACACAGAAAATGTTAGCTTTGTCTAGGAATATTATATTTACAAAGCTTTAGAGAGAAAGCGGCTAGATATGTTGAATTTTATAAAATGGAATTGCGCTGAAGAAAGTATATTACTGTATTAAAAATAAAGGTAGTGCATTCATTAAAAAGTCCATGCATATGCTTAAGTTGTGTGATTTTCTAGGCTCCCTGTTCAGATTATTAACATGTGTGTGCAACAATATGGCTTCCACTCCCGTCATTCACCAACCTATAAAATACACCTGATCCAGCACATCCTATTTCATTTTAATAGATTAGGGGTCATATTTAATTATAACTTAATTCAGACATGGGATACTGAAATTAAAGTCGTATTATAATTAAGCATGGGATTTAGGCTGTTTTGTACTACATTTTGAGTCAATTTAGCAAAATAATGCCGATCTTTGTTTAGTTGCACTCCTATAGTTCGAAGGATAAGCTGAACTAACACTCCCAGTTCAGTTTAATTCAACTTAGCTTTAAAGTCTGATCTATTGGCCATTCATTTATGTCCATCTATCCATTTTCTACACCCACTTTATTCCTGATTTGGGTCACGGGGATCTGCTGGACCCAACACACACTGGGTGAAAGGCAGGGGTACACCCTGGACAGGTCACCAGTCCATCACAGGGCCACATATAGACAGACAACTACACACACTCACACTCCCTCCTATGGGCAATTTAGAATTACCAATCAACCTAATGTACATGTTTTTGGACTGTAGGAGGAAACCGGAGTACCCGGAGTAAACCCACGCAGGCACGGGGAGAACATGCAAACTCCACACAGAAAGGCCCCAGCCTGTTCGAACACAGGATTCGAACCCAGGACCTTCTTGCTGAGAGGCAACAGTGCTGACCACCAAGCCACAGTGCTGCCCTTCATTTAGCCAATTTTTTTTTTTTTTTAAATGTGTTTATGTTTCAACTGCATTGAATTCATTAGATTGATGACATCTGAGGTATTATAGAAGTACTTTAAATTATTCCGGGTCCAAGCACTAGATAACATTCTAATTCTTATTAATATAATTTAACGTTGTCAGACAATCATTTATATTAACATATAAGAAGGTAATATAAATCATGTTTATGTATTTAATGTTAAGAAATCAACTCAAGCTGCTGCGTAACCCATCTCTGAATACGCTGAACCTTCTTCTCCTAAATATTGACGATCTTTGAACTCGAGACAATGAATTAAGTGTCTGACTTATATACAAGCCAAATAAATCAAATGAAAAGAAAACAGAAGTTGATGGAATAAACAGCGTCTATAGACTGTCTACTAATCTTCATCATGATCATCTGCTGTTATGTTCTACAGAATGAGATTCAGTCTAAAAAGAATCTTTGACAACTTGCTTTACTGGACTCACGGGTCTGTTCGTTGTTTGCGTAGGTTTGCGATGGCCAGATCCTGACACTGCTCCACCATAATAACCAGCTCTCCCAGTGGACTGTACATTATAGCAAACTCCACCGATCCCTGCACCGATACGTTCCCGAAATCTCCGGCATCGCTGTAGACGCTCAGCAAACTGGCAGTGCGCTGGAAACATGCTCAACATTACAATACTGAATGCCTAAATAATCAGGAAGTAATACATTTGTTAAAAATGACTAAAATTATATGAACTATCTAATCATCTTTACTAACGTAAATCCAAATGAGAATTCCACACTGATTTTAGTCACTGATTACGGTTATGAAAAAAAAAAAAGGTTATGAAAACCTTTTTCATCGAAAAATTTGGGAAAACATTAGCCAAGGCTAACAAACGGCTTGCTAATCTTTCAAATGTTGGCTAGCATGATCGTAACTCTGACCGTACAAAACTGCCTTTATGAGAAGTATTTACTATCAGATCTCATTCTTCAGGTCACATTTGTTAAAGTTTAGATTTGTTCCAAATGTACATCGTTTCCTTGAAGCAGTTCAGTGCTACAATGTCACTACGTTTCTCTTCGATCATATATTTTCAAAATGGTAGTCATTAGAAAGGAGATATTTTTCTTCAGAACAGAACAAACAGACCCAAGTACAGTAACAGTACTTTAAGAGTAATTCTATTTTGTTACTTCAGACAATAAATGAATGTAGTTCTTGATAGTTTAAGAAAGAAATTGTGTAATCTGGTTACAGGACGCGATATACGTGTCTCACCTCCGTGACTGAAAGTGTACTGGCAGAAAACTGGCCCCTTTTTCCGGACAAATCCGAGTCGTGGCTGGATGCTGAGCTGCTGTCCTCATCCGAATCCACTCCTTCATCCTGGAGGCAGGTTACAATGGGAAATAAAAAGAGACATTTACAACATTAGCCATAGCCATGAGGAAGAAAACCTTGAGAGCTCAGAAGGGAACCTCATCCTCATTTGGGTGACACTGGACAGGAAATAATGTAAATGAAACTAAATAATGTCCTTTCTACAACAGCAATCAAGGACCCCTGAGGAACATGAGCCCTTTTTTGGAAAAGTTGAAAGGTAAAGTTTTTTTTTCCCACCACAGGAAAATCTGCAGTCAAACAGTGTGATTATTATTATTATTATTATTATTATTATTATTATTATCATCATCATAAAAAACATTGCTGTGGTTTGAAAGGAAAAAACATAAAAAGATGGTATATAATTAAAAATTACTAAAATACTATTTATATTATAATGGTGAATTATTACTATTTTCACAAATAATGCAGTGTACATTTTTCTACTCTTTTGTGTCCTAAGTGTGTGTGTGTGTGTATATATATACGCACACCAATTTGTAGGGCATATTTTATTTAATGCGTTTTTATGTTTTTAGGATTTAAAACTAATTGTGTTTGTTAATGTGTGTGCACGTCTAAGATCTAGCACAAAAGGAAAAAAAAATCCTTTTAAAGTATTTTAAGTATATTTCAGGCAAAAAAGGAGTTATTAGAAATTAATTCCTTGATGTTTTTTGTGTACAAGTGCTACCAACCTCCCAGGTATCTGTGGCAGGTTTCACAAACTCAACAAGCACTTCAGGGCCAGGCGTCTCATTCTTCCCACCTTTGAAAGCAATACAGATGATATCGTTAATGGTGTTCGTTTAAAAGAGGCACAGTAGGAGAAAAGGGGGCTAATGTAATAGCGGGCGTGTCAGAGCCGAGAGCACTGAGGCTTTTACTGGATTGTTGGAAAGTGTAGAGTAATTTAACGCCAAATAGCTTGTGCATGGGTGGGAAACGTGATATAGTGGACACAAACAAAGAATGAGTGCTGTTGTAGAGTGAGGGGAGGAAACATGGTATGCTTTCAACCATTCAAAAGAGAGAGAGAGGGAGAGAGAGAAAGAGAGAGAATTTGCTGTTTTCTCTTCTAAAATAATGCACTTACGCTTCATTTCATTCATCTCCTCAGATTCAGACGGCACGATCACTATAGTCGGAATCACGTCTGCAGCCTTCTGCGCTGGTTCTTGTACCAAAGTTGTTTTTGACACGCCTGATTTGGGCCTAATGGCACGAGCGTAAACGCTGGCGAGTATATCGTTTTCAGAGATCACGCATTCCTCTTCCCTGTCTAGAAAACGACCTTCTTGTTCTGTTCCACCGATTTCTTCAGTCTCCTTTGCATCCCTTCGATTAGTGTTTGCAGACTTCCGCAATTCCACATCAAAGACATTTTTTCCTCCAGCTACCGATTCTTGGAGCTCGTCTCTGTCCGTTTCCGCTAATGTATTCTCATCTTTACGGAAGTCCTTGTGAACTGGTCCGGTGTTTAAATTCTCCAAAAAGTCTGGATTTGCTTCTACGTTTATATCGACATTTAATTCCTCCTTTCTTGTTGGAGATCTACGTTTAAAGTCAGCGACTATGATTTCCTCAACAACTCTTTCCTTTTCTTTCTGTTTCGGATCTGAACTCTTTTGGTCCCAGTTAACACATTTTGCCGTGTTTACATTATTAGTCGGGCCTTCAAGAAAATCTGGATCCTTTTCCACATTTAAATCAATTCTTAATTCCTCCACCTTTTTTGGAGATCTTTGTTTGAAGTCAGTGGCTATGATTTCCTCAACAACTCTTTCTTTTCCTTTCTGCACTGGATCTAAATTCTGGTCCAAAATGGCATATTTTGGTGCGTTTACATTATTAACTGGGTCTTCAAGAAATTTTGGATCCTTTTTCACATCTACGTCGACAATTAATTCCTCCACCTTTGTTGGAGATCTTTGTTTGAAGCCAACAACCACGATTTCTTCACCAGACCGTTCCTTTTCTTTCTGTACTGGAGCCAAACTCTGGTCCAAAATGGCATATTTTGGTGCGTTTACATTATTAACTGGGTCTTCAAGAAATTTTGGATCCTTTTTCACATCTACGTCGACAATTAATTCCTCCACCTTTGTTGGAGATCTTTCTTTGAAGCCAACAACCACAATTTCTTCACCAGACCTTTCCTTTTCTTTCTGTACTGGATCCAAATTGGCATATTTTGGTGCGTTTACATTATTAACTGAGTCTTCACGAAAATCTTGATCCTTTTTCACATCTACATCAACAATTAATTCCTCCACCTTTGTTGGAGATCTTTCTTTGAAGCCAACAACCACGATTTCTTCACCAGACTTTTCCTTTTCTTTCTGCACTAGATCTAAACTCTGATCCAAATTGGCATATTTTGGTGTGTTTACATTGTTGACTGGGCCTTCAAGAAAATCTGGATCCTTTTTCACATCTAAATCAACAAGTAATTCCTCTGTCCTTGTTGGAGTTCTTTGTCTCAAGTTGGTGACTATGATTTCCTGAACAGGTTCTTTCTTGTCTTTGTGCTCTCGATCTAAATTCTGCTCCAAATTAACAAATTCTAGTGTGTTTACATTATTAACTGGACCTATTTTTGGATTCTCAAGAATACCTGGATCATCTTTTCTGTTTAAATCTACACTTAACTCTTCCATCCTTGCTGGGGTTTTTTCCTTGGTGGTGATGTTTATGACTCTGATTTCGTTACCAGATCTTCTCTTTGGTATCGGAGATTGAATTTCTTCTTTGAATCCAAATCCAGAATTCATCAGCATTTCGGTTCTCGGATTATTCTGCTTTTCTGTCCCTTTTGTTTCTGTCCTGTGGTTAGAGTTAATTATGACGACCTCAGCTTTTGATTGGGGCTCTTTGGACATATAATCACTGTCAATTTGAGGTATTTCCCAATCTGAGGTTTCCTGTGCTTTGCTAAAAGATCGTATCTTGAAATTCCCAGACACATTTCTATCTGTCTGTCCAGGTCTAGTCTCCAGTCTCAAATCCTCTTTCAGCATTGTTCTTCTAGGATCTGAGATATTTGTGTCGATTTCATTTGTAATGGCAGGTTTCAACTTCGACTCTTGTATAAACTCTAGTGTCTGAGGTTTGACAAGAGGCGTTTGGTCATGGAGTTTGGATTCTGATTGGCATCCTGCTTCAAAGACTGTAAGGACAGGACTTTTTAGTTTAGCTCCAGGGGACTCTGAAAAATATTAGAATAAGGGTTGGAGACATGAAAGTCAAAATTATGTTGCATTTAATACCATGGCAATGTTGAATTCTCAGTTCTGATTGGCCAGGTGATTCATTTTCAGGAGCAGCTTTTACAATATCTCCAGTTGAATGATATTTATGCATTCATTCTAACATTTCTATAGTAACACATTACACAGGGAGTTGTTTAGCAGACGATCCACATAAATAGAGCAAACATCCATAATTGTTAATATATTGATAATTATTAATTATCAATGTTTAATTGATAAAACTTTGTAGTCATTGATTAATTAGTGTAGTATAAGACAAGACAGCTCAGGATGTACGGCTATTGGAAAGTAATTCACTTAAGAATAAATTTAACAGTTTTTTTAAGAGGTATAAATGCCAAAGCAGAAATAAACTTATTTCAAGCTTAACATATGGGGAAATGATCAAGTTGACCAGCATCTAGCATCAAAATGATTGACAGGTCTATTCGGATTGACAGAGAGAGAAATTTTACAAATACAAAATCACACAGCTAAATCACAGCTAAATCACGAAGCTAAATATGTCTGAAGATTGCTTGTTTAATGCAACCCTAGAAAAAGAGGCTTAATCTAGAAGGGAGTTTTGTTGAGACAGAACCTTTTACACTGTAAAATGAATAAATGTAGAAAATGATTGAAAACATACCTATGCGACCATGTTAGGCTGATTAGGTAAGATATTGTATTTCAAACTGAAACTCACCTTCCAAAGTGATGGCTTCATCTTTGTTTTCCTGCTGGACCTGTAATCATCAGTCAGGGAATTGAGAAAAGAAAATTGCTGAGAGGAATGTGCAGAAAAATAAAAGGAATGAAGTGTGACAAACCTGTAGACTGAGAGCTGGGTGAATCGATCGGGGGTCAGCAGATACACTAGGAAAAAAAGACAGAAAAAGAATG